>NW_009191167.1:0-30603 GCF_000690835.1 Fulmarus glacialis | reverse complement strand
ACTCTTTCCGTCTAAATTCTTCATTGGCCAATGTCACAAAAAGGACAGTGTCCTAGAAGACTTTTGGTCTGCTGCGGAATAGTTGTTCTTATGATCGTAAATTTGAAGATGGGAGGGAGCACTAGAGTACCGATTCCCACTTCAGGAAATTTCAGCTAGCCACACACATCCCAAATCAGACCATTTAAATTCCCTGGGCAGTGAAATCACTTTAGAGAATTTAGATCAAATATTTCTAGAGTTCCATCAATGTACTGATAGTATAATATACAGGATCTTTGCTACTTCAAAATTAGCAAACTAAGGTCAGTGTTTTAGAACTGAAGCAACATACTAAGAATGTAAGCTTTTAAAATAACCTCAGAGTATGTTACATATTTTGACAGACATTTTTAGACTCACATCTGTATCTATAACAAATGAGGAATAAAAGAAAGACTCGGAGAGCCTTTTGACTTCAACAGAAACAATATCAGTTTGTCATATTAGCACTTCGATGAAAAATCTCATCGAATGACTGTATAATAATAAATTACATCTAGAGAAAAACTGATTTAGTTTTTTAAACAGGAGTAACACCTATAGCAATAAGCAGAACTCCTCAGTACATCAGTGTTTTAACGCATTTAAAACACAAAACTAAAAATCCATTTTGTACGCAAAAAGTAAAAGACATTTTTCTTCTGTTCCAGAAAGCTTAACAAACAAAAAAAAAAAATCTCATTTTCAGTTCAAAGTTTTCACTGCTTTTAACAAAATAATATTTTTACTTGATTCTCATTCCATCAAATCACTATAGTTATCATAAAGAAACTTAACTATACTTTTACCTGACTTAAAACACACTTGTAGCTCAGTATTTCAAGTCCAACATAGTGAAGTTATTTAAACCCAGTACAGAATGCTTAAAAGTAATAAGTGAGAATAACTGCTTAGAATACCTAAAAAATAAAAATTACTAATACACAGCTTGCCATTCTTAATTTCTTTTCTTCACACTGTGATACTTTTTGAATGCTCTTGAAAAAAAAAGAAATCTATTAGAAGTACCCAATTAGTGAAATAAAAAATTCATTTAATCTTTTTAGAAATACTGTCTGTATAGTGTTTAATGAGAATCAATCCCATTCACACAAAATTAAAAAACAAAACACAACTTGTGTTTTTTTTCCCTCTCCAACCTGCTTTTGTTCATGGTTGTTTGCTTAAGTATCAAATCCTGATGAAATCGCATCACTTGTTTATTATAATTACATCATTAAGTACACTCTAAATGCCTGGTACTAAGCATGGTCACATAGGAAGAAGCAGAAGTAGAAATACATTTCAACTGAAAGATTTCTTCCCCAAAAAACAGTTTATTTACAAAAAAAAACAGTATATAAATGGGTACTGAATGTACTTGTAATACATCAATATATTCTAAAACAAAATGCTAAGACAACATATTATACCAGAGTCTAATCACTGACAGATTGAAGCAGTAAAAATTTCCTAACAAAATTAAGAAAGCATAAAAGATGGTGAAAAATATTATACTTCTGCAAAAGCAAAGATCAGTTTAGAAGTACTTTGACCAAAGAAGTCTCTCCAGAATAAGATTGTTGAAACATCTGCTCGGTCAACCTGTGCAATCTATGTGATTGTAGCAGTAGCTCTTCTCCAAAGACAAAGCAGAAGCCTCATTTTTAAATTCAGTTTCTTCCCTGCAGTGCACCACAAGTTGTCTGGTTTTGCTCTCTCTTCTCTCAGAAATGTTATTTTAACTTCTCATCATAAAAAGATATGATTCCAATGTTTATACTATGAGCTACATTTATCTTTAAGAGCAAGATGTTGAGTTTAGTTCTAATGATGAAAAAAGCCTTTAAAAAAGAAAGCTCATCACAACTCATTATGTAGTATAAAGGCCACAATTTAAGGATTCTGTAATTCCAGCGATGATCATTTTAAAGTAGATTTATAGCAGAAAATAGTTAGATCCTTTGACTTCAGTTATAATTTTCCATTTTGTAATTTAACACTCCTTTAGTTTATATTTGCACATTAAAAATATAGCATCTAAAAGTCCATCATTAAATACTTTTAATAAGTGCAATAAATAAATTTTACAGTGTACATAAATCTAAGAACAAAACACAGCTTAAATTGTTAATCTTACACTTTTTCTCATTAATTGCAATACATAAACATATGTTTTATACAAAGATATTTGCTACAAAGTAAGTATAATAAATACAGTTTACCACATGTATTAATCTTAATAGTTACAAGCTGTTAATCTTATATATTAGGTAATAATTTGCAATAAATAATTGTTTATTATCTTGATGTTTGCTTGTCTTGGGTTTTAGCAATATGCAATAAAGAAATGCAATTTTGAATAATTTGATTGTAAGACTGCTGGGAAAATACTGTAAGTTATAATTAGCTGAGGGAGGATTTTGTTCACTAGATGAACTATAGAGATATAGTTCAATAACAAAAACATGCATTATTGCTACCATAAATAATTTTAAAAGTTAACTTCAGTTTCAAGCAATAAGAGATTTTTAAAACTTAAATGCAAATAAAATTAGTAAAATATTTCACATTCTTTAGTTCTTTTATCATTCTATGTTCACTGAAAACAGCAACAAAAAACAAAGAAGCATTTCAGCATTTTATAATTCTTTGCACATGAATACAACCCACATATACATGTATACCTGTCTCCCACCATCAATATTTGCCTGTTCAAAAATGTGTCATATATTTATTTCAGTACCAAACCATCTTCTGTCCAGTTCTAGTATAACGTGTGTTTTATCGTATTTACTAATCTTAATAGAAATTGTTTTTCTTATACATAAAGGGTAATAATTTGTCATAAATATTTGCTCATTATCTTAGATTTTCTCACCTTGGAATTTGGCAACATGCAATAAAGAAATGCAATTTTGAATAATTCGATTGTAAGACTGCTGGGAAAATGGGGTAAATTCTAATTAGCTGAGAGAGGATTCAATTCACCTAAGGAGGAGACTGCTGCTTGCCTTCAGTAACTTTAAAAGTTTGCTTCTAAACAAGTAAATGTTATCTCTTAAATTAAGCAAATAGGTACAGTAAAAGCATTTCAAATCTATCACTTCTAAAGAAACAAAAGGACAGCTACAAATAATATATTAAATATAGGTCCTGAAGCCCCAAGGTGCTTAGGTTGGGCATTAAAAACAGGAATAGCCTCAGATAACATCTATCTATGTAACATTCAACTGGTCAGCATATAGTATGCATTTTTATGCAACAGTATAATTTTGTACATGTTTCATTATTCCTTTTTTTTTTTTTTTTGACTCATATGTCCTAATACTGATAAACACAGAAGTGTGATCTGCCTATAGGAAATATACCAAAAACCAAAGCTTTTTGTAAACTCTGCTGTCCACTGGCAAACTCAGGACTGCAATACCCTTCAATCACCATCGTACCAAAGCAGAATACATTTGTAGTTTCTGTGTTCTCAGACCAATGTCTTCTTTCTAAAGTGAAAAACTTATTATGAAATCAGAATTTGCAGAACACAATCTTAAAATAATTTTGGAATTTCATTCAACTGTGTTTTCAATGCAGTTTCACTCTATTACCCTATTTGATTTCCCTGTGATCTGGCTCTGCTTCCAATCTGTAAACCATACAAGTTAAATAAAGAGAAACTACGTTACAAATGCAAGCAGTACAGTAGAAAAATAAAATCCATCAGTAGATCACAGTATTTCATAATTTATTACCAAAGTTATACACATACCTATAGTATCTCTGAAAATTATCTGCTGATAAACATTGCTATATATAGCAGTATTTGTAAAGCAATGCCACTTACTGTTAAGAAGAGAATAGTCATGCATTTATGAATTTTACAATGATATGTAAATTCCAAACACTATACTATAATACTTATTGTCCCACTTATTCACCTTGTACTATTATGTAAACAAATTACTTACATTTTGTTTAAACCTCATCTAAAAATTATCACTAAACCACCAGAATTTGCTGACTTATAGGAGATAATGAAAGATAAACTTCTCATTTACTGATCAGAATCTGGGGTGTGTGTATATATATATTTACTGTAATCTGTGAAGTTGAAAGAAATAATTTACCTTTCTAGATATTTTAACTGAATTAAATGATAGGGCATTCAATATTGTAATGCAGTTTAATAAAACTGCCATTGTTAACATACTGTAAAACAGTAGTGAAAGGAGAATTTATTTGTAGGAAGATTTACACAAGTGTACTCATATGTACAAATTTTAAACTAACACAAATCTGAAAAATGGTGCTCAAAATCAGAAAATATTACAGGCTTAATCATTACAAAAGTTGAAACACATGATGAAAACAACTAAGTCACAGGGGGCGGGGGGGGGAGGCGGAATCACTCAAATTAAAACCCAACTCCCACTTGCCTTACTTACATGAATAATCCCATTGATTTTAATGGGACTGTTTGAATAAGTAAAGCATGGAAGAGAACAGGATGAACATAGTGTCAAACCTACGATGGGAATGAATTCAGAAACCCTTTGCATAATATCCAGGAACGATTTCCATCTAGAACTCAGGAACTGGAATAAGACTAGTTCAGGTACTTAAATGAATTTGTACCCAGCATATAACAGGAGAAATCAGAAATTGGAATCTTCCGTTCACCAAGGATAAAAGGAAAATATCCTTAAAACAAAAGTCATTTTTTTACATCAGATGAAAGGCATTGTTAAACAAAGAGCTAAAGAAGTCTGCTATTCAAATGAAACACTGTACTACAAAACCGCAGTGAGACAAGTATTATTAGAGGCTTCACAGCAGATGGAAAAGCTACTTTGTTGTAGCCTAAAGATGTAAAATGCAATACCAGTCCCTAAGTGGCACTGGTACAACTGTGGAAATCATACAGCCAGATGAAGCACATAAATTTCCCATATGAACAATTGTTTTCATTTTCCTCCCATGCCACTAGATATTATAAGTGGAAAGTAAAACACAAGTAAATATGTTCATTCCACTCTTGTGATCAGTGATAAATGAAAGGCTATTGAGCCTGACAAAGGTCAACCATGGCCTCATTGCAGCTTGCTGATGCACCGGTGTGCTGCAGGTGCATGTGCCTATACTCCCACCAACAGGCCACAAGTGGGATCGCTCCCTGGGTGCTTCTACCCAATACCGATACAAGTTAGAACACAGAAATGATTTTTCATGCTGCCGTGTGTAGAAAAAAAATGCAATACGGTCAGTAAACAAAGATGCAAAACAGTCCTTTTCTATAGACAAACAACAGAAACGGAGCTGGAGAAAACAATGACTTCTAAGGATCACCATCAGCTAAAAAATACCCCAAAAAAATGCAGCAAGAGCATTTCAGAGCATTATTTGTAGAACAAGGCAAGATTTCACAATACTTAAAAAAATACATATTTTAAGAAAATTCAAAATATTAATGACAGGAAGTAAAAAATAAAAATAGATTAGTGTATATGTAATTATCCTAAAAGTTCTCTTTCCTTCACCTATGTATTTACACTGCTACATATTTTCCTGAAGTTCTTAGTGTCTCAGCAATAGCTGCCAGCTACAAGTCTGTGGCCAAATACTATTCTCTACAAACCTAAACGTAGGACTCAAAAGGTAAAATTCTTAAAACTAATAAATTTATTGACTAATTCTATACCATCCTTGTCCAATATTACCATAATAAATAGAAAACCCTTGGCAAGTTATGTTAACCAAATTTTAGACATATTCTGAAATTTTATTCATATAACTAATTCCTAATCACTCGATAGTATTGTTAACTATAGCAGCAAAAGGAAGTGGCATTACAAAAAACTTGTAATGGCCAGAATTGGGTCAATGTCATCTTTTGGCAATTAATTTCATGTTGTGAATCTAATACTATTCATTTTACAGTAACGTGTTTACTACTGTGAAATCCCATGAACAGGATTTTTTAAAAAAATGTCACCCATTACTATTACAATTGTAAAAAAGGGGGTAAATGCTGCAATGAATTGAAAACTGCCTTGGGTGGAAAACAAAATGTTTTCCAATTTCAGAATTTCAGAAATCAGAACAAGTCTCTTAGAATTGCTATGTTTTTAACATTATCCATCCCTCCATTTACTTGTATGATAAAATACCTTAAAATTCTCATTCATGGTAGAACTTTTTATTTTAAAAAACACAAAACAAAACAAAAGCACAAAAAAACACCAACCCACACACAAAAGCACACAACAAAGAGAAGAGGAGGGATGGAGGTATTCCAGAAGCAGCTAAGACCTCAAAAACCATACAAGTCAGATAAAACTTTTGGAAGTGGCTGAGAATAGGCATAAATATAAAATATCATATCATAAATACAGCATACTATAGCATATAGCATATCATAAACATGCTTTAATATTTTTCAATCACTTATCATGCAATATGTAACATGGCTGCTCTTCTTTGTTTACCAATTTCTACATCTGCCTTAAACTAGGATCTCTGTTACTTGGACAGGAGTTTACATAGTCTTTATTTTCTACCAAATAGCACAGGAAAAAGAATAGAGCAACTAATGAAAGAAAATACTGTTATCTACACATTCTCTATTTCCAGGAAGAAGGAGCAACACTGAAGACATTAAGTCAAATTTTACTCACTGAATATAAACCCCAGGGCAGCAATGGAAGAGAATAAGAAGAGTGAGTAGAGGCAATTCTGCAGCACAGATGTATTTCATGGGAATGGTACAACCACAAAGCTCCAGCTCCAGAGGACTAGCACTTGGAGCAGACCACTCGAGTGCAGGACCTCTGCCACAGAAATCCCAGGAAAAAAAGTAATCAGACCTAGCAGAAGCATAACTATGTCCAAACAAAACGCACACCCTAGAAATGGTCAAAGGCACAAATGACAGTGAGGTACCTCCAAGTAATTTAACAAGACATGGATGTCTAATTCTCATTTATGTTCTTAATAACAGCCCATTTGCAGTTCCTTGCGAATGACAGACCAATGCATACATTTTTAATCCACATGAATTACACAGACTTCTCAGGTTTCCATAATTGTTCCTGAGTCAACAATAGCAACCTCCCTGTGTCCCCAGAATAATACATTGAAGATAATGCTAGATATTCATAGGAATATAAACAGCAGTCAAAACACGGCTAGATACAACCATTACTGCGGTATTGTACATTTTCGTCTGGATCATATGTAAGGCACCTTTCAAAATTTGGCAGAGATGTAAAAAGCCAGATTATATGTATTCCAAAGTTCTCAAACCTGCTTCAATGCCACTCTTCTTTAAACTTCAAGCTCACAGCAGACATCGAATATTTCTGGCAAGGTAGCCAACAAGAGATGCAAGCAATCTTATGCACTCAAAATTAACATAGGAACAACTAGAAAAGGAAGGAATACACAGATCCTTGAAAAGTGAAAAAGAGCTCTTCAATTAAGGGTGATATTCCATGAAAAATGAACGACAACACTGTAAAGAAGATGTACCACAAAAAAACTCACTTCCTATTACAGCAGAATGAGTGAGCACCTGTGTCCAAATTACTACTACTCCTGGGTGTGATGAATTTAAACAAAGAAAATATCTGCAGAAAAGCTGTCAGAACTCTCCCTTGATCACTTCATCAAGAAAGGACAAAGCAGAGACAGAATTACACTACAATAGCTCCAAGAGGTCTGTTCTTTTATACAGACAATCCATTGGAGGCCAAGACTGAACTTTGGTCTTTCTACCACCTTGCTTCCAGATGTGCTGACTTTAGATTAGCTCCATGGCAGACTGAAGATGAGCTAGAGAAGACAATTACCAGCAATCCGTGAAGGATTGTGTAGAAACGGGACTTTTCTGACCATCCTCACAGCTCAAAGCAGATAACAATGTACATTTCAGCAGCCTCGCCCTTGCTGCAAGGCCTCCTCTTTCCCCTCTCCCCAGCCACTGCCACCAGTCAGGGTGAATAGTTTTCACAATTATTAGATAGGAAGTGCAACCCACCACTGTACCCCCACAGGTGTAGCCTGCTCAGGTTCTAAGCTACAGTGAACAGACTAGATGGGATTTCTTATGAGATTGGTTCATTTTTGTTCTGTTTACGTACTAGCTAACAGCAAAAAATTAAGAGGGCTTACATATAACTATGTTTACAGTAGAGGCCAGTTCTATATGTAAAAATCCCAAGACTTCAATTTTAGAAAAATAATTATTTTAGCTGAGAAGTAACTCATATCAGGTCTCACACTGCATATTACATTGAATGAAATAGGCCCTTGGTCCCCAGTTTTCTTTTTGGAATGAACTTCATTACCTCCACTTTCTTCTCCTCATGACCTGCCTCCTTTCTAGCCACCACCTTCCCTTTCCTCCCTCCTATTCACCACACTGCTTCTTGCCACTGTCTGATGCTGTCTCCTTGTGTTCTATCCTTTGTTCTTCTGACCCCTGCTGCTACCTCCCTCCTCCCCCAGCTGCCCAATTTGGCAGTGTCAGCACAGGGCCCAGCCTAATAAGCCTGAAAGAGCTTATTAATTTAGGCTTCTTGCCATGCCTCAATGCTACTAGTGTATCCCTGGTAGCTGGGAACCAAAACACACGATGAAACTCAAAACTCTAATGTGAAACTCAAACGTTTCAGAATTAAAAACTGAATTGACAATTTCTAAGATGTTTATTGTGTAGGCAAGCAAAATTTGAGTACCAAACTCTGTCTGTATTTCTCTAAGACATCTGAAGTTACAATAGTTACTATTCCCCCAAATCATAGGAATTGCAATGCTTTATCATCATACCCATGTTTAAGATGTTTCGTCTTCACATTGTGTGGGTTTCATGAAGCTTAGTTCACCAACTCACTAGCTATTTAAGGTGTACCTACAAAAAATTTCTATACGTGTGAAAACCAACACAATTTCTCTGCACAGCAAAGCGTTCAGGGAAGCCTTGTGATGCACAAAAAGGGTTTTTTGAAAGAAAGAGAAAATAAATTTTCTTTTTAAATGCTGTATGGACACATAAGAAAATATTTTTTCTAGACCATATGATAAAAGTGGAAACCATTAATAACTTGACACCAGATATTAAGCAGCATATTAAATATCAGTTTGTACTGGCAAACCTGATACTGTTTATATATTTTATATACCTTATTTTACCAACATCATTTGCTCTTCATTAACATTTCTTTATTAATTCTTAATATCATTTTGATAACATAAAAATCACCACTACTGTCTCTGCCAAAAAGAAATACTAAATACAGTGCTAACATGATACAATGGAAAATTACTAAACAATAAGATGGATCTCTAAGAAAATTTGATATAGATTTCCTGTAGTTTCCCTGCACTATTTTCAACCCTTCTCACAAGGGATACAGCAAAATGGCAATGAAAAGTGAATTTCCTGCTGTTACAGCTACTTTGGATGCTCATGCTTCTGTTCCTGTGGAGCCAGATTGGATCAATTTCAAGAAAATAGCCTTTATCTACACTTTTGCACAGAAAACACATTTCTATTTTGAGGAGATGCAGTATTTGTCTGTGGTCAGTATTTTAATCTGCAGCATAACAGTGTTGTAACTTGCATATAATTAAAGCATAGCCCACTATCAGAGAAAGATTCACAAAGCAGTTGAAAATTATTTTTGCATTTTCTAAATAAGGTAGAGAAGCATCTAGTTCAGAATTCTTAATATCATTTATGCACTGTACATACACTATTACATGCACCTAGTACAGTTTTACCTGTTGAGGCAGAAACAGAAATTAACTGAAAATTAGTATCGTCACAATATTGGGTCTGAAGATGCTTGCATTGTCATTTGTAGATCATCCATGTCTTCTGAGCTGATCAGGAATGAGAGACTCTCTGTAGCAGATAATCCTAATCCAGTTATCAGGCGTGACAATACTCATTCATTAGCATTATATTGAAGTTTATGGCCCACTCTTATCACCAGGAAGACAATAAAAAAATTGGTTTATTTGTTTTAGGATACAGACACTCAAGCAAATTAATGCATGAAGCAGTAGCACACAAATTTACTTACTACTCTTTCACTGAGGAGTTAATAATAACTGATGAGCCGTAATCTCACAGCAAAAGAGTGTAAAGACACATGTATACATTCATGCCATAGTTAATCTCATCATAGCTTGTCTTTAAATATCCTTTAAAAAAAAAAAAAAACAACAACAACAAACAAGCACACACAAACACCAAGGGTGCAAGACCAGACACTTGGTCAGTTTGAAAGAACACCAAGCAGGGTACCTATGAAATTTGAATCAGCCAGCCATCTTTCATTCTATTCAGAGATAGTCAACACATGCATTACCTGGTTTTTACTACTTCAGATTTGTTGGATAAACATGGAAAAGCATTTTATGAACTGTACACTCTAAATAGACACATTTATTCTATAATTAAACAAATCACAGCATCTCTGCAAGAAGAAACATTCTAAAAGAATCATCAAATCAAAATTTGAGCTCAGAATTTCTTACGTGACTCCAGGAGACTTAAGAGTTGATCAACAATAGCCTAGGTACTTGTTTCAGTGCAAATATAATTGTAAGGTGGGTAGAATATGATGATGCACCAGAATGAACAAATTCCTAAATTATAAACCAGCATTTCTTTATTTGTTATACAGGAATACACTCTACCAAAACCACCACTGCCATTTCGAATGCCATCTCTCTGGAGCAGCTCGCTTCATACAATTTCACACCAATTCCAGATATTTAAAAGGAAAAGTGGTAGAAATGAATTATTTTGATTATTGTTAAAACTTAGATGTGTCTCTTAATAAAGAGTTCAAGTACAAAGTATAGTAGGTATAGTTTCCTCTCCATACACTCCATAAATCTGCTTCTTCAATATACAATTCAAAAAAGCCCCAAATTGCTATTGCTACCATGATAAACATTGGAAAGTTCTGCTTGACCTTTATTAACATTTTTCTATACCAATATGGTTCTTTTGCTACAAGCACCCTAAGGAATTATGAAAAATACTTTTTTCTGTAGTTTAGCCCATGTGCACTTAATAGGCTCACAAATATAATACCATTATAAAAAAGAAAAACTGCCAACACTGCTAAAAAAATTGTCATAACACTAAATTATTATATAAATATAAAAGGAGTATGTCTGTAAAATATTCACTCAATGAACATCCCAAGGTGATGATTTTGCTATGTTGTTTTTATTCCTGGGAGATCCATAACACATTTGGATATGCCACATGTCACCACATGAATCAGGCAGTTAATGCATGTGCTTTTTAGAAGCAGAGATGTCTTCCCAATAGAATGTGCTATAAAAAAAAAAATGTTGAGATTCTGCTGCTTTGTCTGATAGGCATAATTTAACGTCTTGCTTATAATGCTGCATCTTAAGGAAAAATGTGCACTGTCCTATGTAGTTATTTACAACATATTACTAAATCTATGCAAATATATTTCCCTGAGCTTGGTATTATATAACAAAGGTCAACAATGTTTGAAATATTTTGAAACACATTCCCAATATATTTTGTATATAGCACTAATGTTCAATATACACACATATATCTTAATATATTTTCAGATATTTCTATTCATTTTATCTTGCTGTAGATTATTACAATAAATATGTGGGGGGTTTTGCTTTAAGATTATAGAAATTGGCCTATCAAACTATGAATTTTCATTAAGAATGCTAATTATAGATTTGTTAACAATGCATAATTTAAATTACCACATAATATACCAGCACTATTTAACAAAATAAATTTTAATAGTCAATATTCAATATAATTTAATAATAAACAGATAATCATTTGGTAAAAATTAAGAGGAAAAAGTTTTAAAGTTCTGCTTCCTATATGATTTATTTCATAATTTCTATCATTCACATTTGTTTCCACTAACATTTAAAAAGAAGATCCCCAAATACTATTTATCTGTCCCATTTTGGGATAAATATTTCTCCAGCTTGTGAAAGTTCTAGACATCTGATTCCATTTACATATCCTCTTGCCATTTCTAGCTTTATGTCCACATTATTGTTAACAACAACTTTTTTCCTACAAATGAAATTGTATCAATGATCAGCAGGTTGTAAAAAATTGTGCATCTCAGAAAGCAGGAGCAGTAGTTTTAAAGGGAGTATAATTTTTTTCCATTTTTTCTTAGGATTTTTTCCTTTTTTTTTTTTTTTAATGCATGCTAAGGACAGCATGCATTTTCTCTGCAGAAACATGGACGTTTTTTTCAAAGTCAGGACTTAGAAGTTAAAATATAAAATGTTCCTATGCACATACAATACCACTGAAATGCTGAACAATTTGTATGTTGCCTTGTCAAGTAACTGACATCTTTCCAAATTTTACACACCTATGATTTCAAAATAAAAGTTCTGAAAATTAAACATAGTCAAGTTGTATATATTAATGAAATTGTTTACATTTTTCCTAAGTGAAAGCTGTATCGTGTCATTTTAGCAGAGCATTGAATGAATTTTAATATTCATGTCTGAAAAAGATCCATAGATTTTCAAGGCCAAAAAGAATCACATGTTCTACCTAGTCTGACTTACTTTTGCCACAACACTTCACCAAGCAATTCCCAAATCAAATCCAACAGGCTGAATTGCTATAAGCAGTAAATAAAAACAGGTTAAAACTAGCCCATATTACTGCAGAATGGGAACAGCAAACTTTTTCCTCATATTTCTGTTGCTAACATATTTCTGACAGTCATTTCTCTGGGAAAGGCAAGATGACATCCTATGAAGCACATTGTTGAGTGTAAAGCATATCCTGGGGCAGCATTTACTACCAAGTTTAGCATGTACTAGCTGCCTTACATGCTTACTCCTAACTTGCAGACCATCTCTGTGGTGCCATTAAATACTAGATACAGCACTTTGCTCAAGAAGTACCAAGCAAGACATAGCTAACTATGGCTACATTAAACTAGGGGACCCCGAAGAATTTTCAAGCCGTTTGTGTAGTTGTATACCACAGCCATATCCCAGTTCCACCCCTAAAACTTAGGCCAGATAGGGGCCAGGGTATTGGGGAATGTCATGGCATGCTCTTGCACATCTGTTTAGAGTATGCTTATCCTTCCTAGTGTATCTGCAGCTAGCAGGCAATACCATTCATTCCTACTGCCAGTCTAACTGCTGGCACTGAAGCAGTAAGGATTCTCCATCACTTACCCGCCATTCAGGTTGCACACTCGGACTCTAAAACTCAAGTCACAGGGTCAGATCAATGGGTAATTTAACTTCGTACCCTGTCTCCAACAGTGGGTGTAAAGCAGAAGGTATGAAGAAAACAGGGCCAGGATGAGATACTTCCCCCTAATATTTTCCCTGCTTTCAAAACCTAACACTTACTCTACTTAAAAAAAGCAAGACTACAGAGGCAACAAGATAAGACTAATGCCTACAACTGGCAGAAATTTATTATGAAATTGTTTCTGGGAAAATACTTTGAATTGTGCCCATGATGTTTGCCTAGAAGAATAAGATCTTTATTCAAGATTAGAGTTAGTTTCTTAGCATTATCCTTCTCTCATGTGTACATCAACATCACTGCAAAATTTCACAAGGCTCACTGTCTCCACTTAACACAGGCCAGTATTTCTTCTGATGTCAGTGAGACCTGCTAACAACACTGTATCTCTTCACATTTTTCACCCAATTCTAACAAATATTGGCAATTCTTCTATTATATTTCACACATCTCCCCCCATGAATACATACAGAAGACATGGGAGAAAAATTGGCAATGTTTGATGCAGTAAGATCAGAAAACATCTGTACTCCAAAAGGACTATACACCCAATAAAGCTGCTTCGCCTTGAGTTTCTCTTTGATGCATACTATTTCAGAAGAGGTACAAAGGCAGCCATATCTTTGAGGTTTGGGACAATTGCTTCCTTTCTCCTTACCCTACCTATTCTGACATTTTCACACTGCTTTCTATCTTAAAGGAAAGAGAAGGAGGTATAAAATTTGCAAAGATTCCAGAAGTCCTTTCAAATAAAGATATTCAACAAATCTAAATATTAAATGTTTTTGTAGAGGGCTTTAATCAACATCATCACAAGCAATATATTGCCTTAAGATAGGAATATATTGTTTTCAGACTCCTTAAGAATAAATCTGCCAAATATGAACTTTATGTTGCAAAAAATCAGCAGTTAGTCATGTACATTTGTTGGTGAAGGTATGATGACCAGAATCTATTGGTATATTTAAATAGTGACTCACTCTGATATTATACTTCAATAATAAACTAATTTAGCCAACTAATCTTGTTTATTTCCTAAATATTGTTAGTTTCTATCAGTCAGATGATTTTTCCAGACGCTTACATAACAAGCATTAAAAAGATACATTTAGCAGCTACAATTGTTAACATAACAAAGGCTACAGAATCCAGAGGTTATTGCATTCTCCCAAAAGTACTTAAATAATAGCCTAAAATCTGAAGAATTACTTTAATACTTCAATAAAAATAACCCAATTCAAAACATTTTCAGGGAAACAGAGCTCCTTGCTCTAGGCTACCGAATAATGGCTGAAAGAAAGTATATAGCTTGTCACTTCTGATTAGAGAACTGTGCCTCTGTGCTTTGAATGAGAGGCATGTCTGGTAATAGGAAGTGCAGATATTAAATTTAATAAAATAACGTGGAATACGATATATATGAAACTTGACCAAGTATAGCACAAAATGTAACATACATTACCCTGCTCAGTCAACTACTGTGGCCTAGCATCTAATGACAGACTTAATTTCTATTTTCCAAGGAGAGTAGTATAAAAATATAATTTTCAGATTATACAAATATTTTATCAGACTATACAAAAAATGTAACCAATGTTGCCTTACATATCTACATGAATACATAACAATAGCAGAAAATTGCTAGACTACAAAATACTCAGCCTTAAAGGTCCACAGAAAGACATTAGGTCTTGTAAATAATTAGTTACAAAGACCCTGATGCTAATACATCACAGCATCGTATGACCCACAACATATTTCTTTCTTTCCACATTTAAGGATTCATTCATTTTTGGGGTTCTTGTTGTTTTGGTGGTTTTTTTTTTTTTTAGGCACAATCAGGATACAGCATTTACATACTGTTTATGAAGAAGGAAGTGCCTTATCTCAGTTTATGTCTTAATTCTGTCATTCCAACACAAGTCATGACAGCTTTGTCTTTCAATACATTAACCCTCAGCACGTATTTTCACAATTAAATAACAAGCTCCATATAGTACTTTCCATTCCCTTTCTAACAGAGAACTATGCTACCTGTGATATGACACATAAGGGATTTTAAAACAATTCCAAGAGCTAATCCCAGTAAACCCAGAATTAAAGTTCTTGTTTTCATATTTCACTTTCAAAATATTTAGAACTTTGACAGATATGACATTATGTTTTCATTAAAACAGCTGATTTCAAAATGCTGCACTGTGCAAAAACACCATAAACAGTTTATGATGAACTGCCACACTCTTAATTAAAACAATAAATCCAGTGCACAATATTTGTGCAGCCTCTGGTTTGACCTTTGCCTCTTGCTATCCACTACCAAAGCTGCTGCCTCATTCTGTGCACCAGATGTAGAAGGTTTTAAACCATGATCTGAAAGGCAGTAAAGATAAAATAAGAGAAAATGTGCCATTACTCTTTGCAGTTATGATTAATTCAGTTCATATTTTACAATCTGGTTATGGAGTAAAACTGCAGACTTTACATCAACTATTTGCCGTTCAATATACCAAATGTATAAAAATGCCTGATACTTTAGAAAATGGCACAAAGCTAATTCACAACCACCACATGAAGGACAGAAATAGGAATAATAAAAAAAGGCCAGTAATTAGCTATCCATCTAAAATAATGAAGCTATCTCAGCCACTTGATGGTCAGTCTTGGCAACAAATGCATCTGTTACAACAAAAAAACCTAATGCTTTCCCTTATCTCTCTACCACTTGATTTTAGATTAAAATATCCTTTTAAAACTACCAGGTCTGCTCCACTAACAGAAACCAAAGGTTATTAATTACTGTGGCATGCTGTAATGATCGCAGATATGTTGCGTTTTCACAACAAAGTCGAATACAGAAACAATTCAAAGACCTAAGTACAGGAAATGAGCTAGGATCCTGGAGTACAAGCTGGTGTAGGCAGAAATCTTACAGAAAAGAAGATGAATTGAAAAGTCCTCATTCTGCAAATGCTTGTACACTTATCAATTCATTACTTTAATCCACTAGCTTCATATACAGTAAAGCCTGCTGGAGTAAACATCATGGTCAGCTTGGTAGATTCATATGTGACTATTTGTTGCATATTTAATATTTTCCCTTTCTATCAAAAGGAATCAGTTTACCAAATGAAGCTAATATGGTTCATGATCACTTCTATAGGAAATTGGCATTAAAAAAGACTTTTCCTTAGGGTGAAAGAGGGAAAACACTGTATGCTCCCAAACAAAAAAATTCAGGATTCAGATGCCTTAAGAAGTCAGGACTTCCTTTCCTATAACAAATTCCCCACACAGAGCTCTAGAGAACAAGAACCTTATTTTGCCTGTTCTTTTATTTGACCACAGTCAGGAACAAAAATCTCTCAGCAAGGTTAACTTACAGAGACTCGTCATTCTGCCGTTGACAAGACACTAGGTGTTCGAGGAGACAGGGGATGATTAGAAGTTTGGTTTTGCTTTGAAATTTTTTTTTTTTTTTACTCCCCAATTCCAGTTAGTAATTAAGAAACAAAAAAAAAAAATAGGAACACACATGTAAAACTTTCCCTAGATTTGGTTCCTTACACAGTATTCATTAGGCATTCAAAATCAAGCTGCATTGCTGTACAGAGCAATGTATCACTTTTCTACATCATTCACAGACAACACAGAAGTTCAAATTCAATGAATGAGTTCTGCGGGGACACAAAAGGGAAAAACACACATGTATCCAGTTTCCTGCCCACTGAGAAAGTGGAAAGTGTATTAAAAAAAGCAGACATGCAAAAAAAGATCCACTGCATTAAGAACTCTATCATCTTTGTTAATATTGGTAACTATTCCTTGGTTTTCTTTGTAAAAAGAAACACAAAGGAGTTAGACTATAATCAGTGAGAATTAAGTGAGCAAAGTAAAAAAAACAACCAAACCCAACACATAAACAATTTCAACTCCTCAAAAATAGCTTCCAAACATTTCTTCAAAAGAAAAATAGGAAACATGTAGTTATCGGAAACTTCAATAATTGTGCCTT
Organism: Fulmarus glacialis; assembly: GCF_000690835.1. Classification (NCBI taxonomy): domain Eukaryota; kingdom Metazoa; phylum Chordata; class Aves; order Procellariiformes; family Procellariidae; genus Fulmarus; species Fulmarus glacialis. Next base: position 13,249 of record NW_009191167.1, on the reverse strand, counting down.
TCTGAGACTCCCCCCACCTACACCAGGGAGAAGACTATAAAAAAAGTTCACAGTGAATGAGATCTTTTAAACTAAAAATGGATTCATCTTATGAAGAGGTATTTTACTTTTAGAGCTTCACTTGTTTTATTTGCATTATCACAGGACCCACAGAAGTGAGTCTAAAAAACTTGTGCAAAATGAATGACATGAATTACAAAAAGAGCCAAGAATCTCCAAATTTTAAACCTAACTCAGGCAAATGATTTTTCCAGACTCTGGGATTTTCCTGCTTTCCATTTTTCTGAAAAGGTGGTGGGGGAAGCTACCGTGCTTGTATAACCTTTGAAGTTGTTAGCTAATTTCTGAAAAGCATGAAATATTCTTACAGACTGAGTATGCAATAGGAAAAATTTTACAGATGTCCCTTTGTGATATACATAATGCCATACTTTTCAAAAATGGTAACCAAGGAGGGAAGTATTTGCACAATTTTACATTTACCTGAACTCTACTGCATGAATATGAAGTCTATTTTAAGCGCTGCAAACTCCTCTTCATTTTCTTGGGTTGCTTCACATGAATATACACCATGTTCTAATTAGGCATTGCTAGCTAAAAATTTGAGATTTTGCTAGCTCATTATAAATATATACACTCTGAATATTGCAGATGTCAAATTTGGTGTGAAGAAGCTTGACTGCTAAAATGTGTCCATCATGACATGCCACAATTTAAGCATAATAGAAGATGTTCAGAAAATATTATGGGTTTTTACGTTGCCAATCATAAAAGTTTTGATATTTCCTTGAATGCCCAGCTCTTTACAACAAATGATTATGGATGGCCAAAAGGGGAAAAAAAAAAAAAAAACCAAAAAAAACCAAAACCACACCTTTCCTAGGCTTCTTGATCATAAAAGAAACGTAAAAAATACAGTGTACCCTAACAAACCCTGAACTCACAAAGAAAACAAAGAAAAAATATTTTCAACATTATAAAATCTCCATTTTTATGCCAGTCTCATAATTACAGTAGGCCCAATAATGACATAAAAGTGTTTGGAGTTTGCCTACTTATCGGTTTTCTATAGCTTTCATAGAAACTTTCAAAGATAAGCAAAAGTCTAACTCATCACCAAATAACCACTATTGCATCAAATAATCCTTTCTAAATCTCCCCTACAAAATGCACAATTTTTACACCAGATATACATATTCATAAACTCTATGCACATACCTCTTCTGTCAGAAAGGACTGGATGTTTTCCAAACACAGGTAGGAAAACAGGAACACAGAAGATTCGCTGGAATTGTTACAACTGCTGAACTAAGTGAGAAACACCCTTGTGAACAATTTCCCCCAGGTGGTTTGTGACTGCAGCACCAGTTGCACTCACTTGGTCTAATAAGGTTCTGTAGCAAGTGATAGGATTGGGTGGGGAAGGGAGAAATGTTGGGGGGAGGGGGAGTTGATGTAAATGAGACTTTTGTCTTAGTATTAAAAAAAAAAAAAAGCAAAAAACATCACATAGTCTTTTTACTCCTCCAAATAAGAGATTCTGTGAGTCTGGTTTGGACCTGGCTTACTATTATTTCACCTGCAACCCTTCAACTGTCCCTTATGACATAGCAGGATCTCATCAACCAGCTTGGTTACACAAGCGAAACCCATGTCAGAGTACCAAAACTCTTGCAATGATTTAGCCAATAAGGAACCTGGAGCCAGAATACTACGCAGTTGGTGGGACAACTTCCAAATAACTAACTAAACCTTGATGCTTTCACAATACTGAAATCATTCCTACCAGTGTATCAAGCATGACATTTCATGAACAAACATTAAACTTGCAGGAGAGCACTTTCAAGATGTAATGACACTCTAACGTAGATTTTTCCAAAGCAGAAATCTTGACCTTGACTGCAGCAAACTTACCTGTCAAGTTAAAACTTTCTAATGAACATATATAAACATGTCCAAGTGATGACTTTTTTTTTTAATGTGGACAACAAAATGCACAACTGAAACAAATGTGCCCTCCTGCTATAGATCTATTGCAAAGAAAGTGAACATTAAAACTTCCAAAAAACAGGTGTAAGACTATTTGAACATTAGCCAATAACATATTTCCTGTAATCTAGTTCTCAGAAACACCTAAAACATTTTATTTGAAACACAAAAATTTCAGGAACTTGCAAGTTTTAGCCCATAAAAATGGGTGACATTTAACAAAGTTTCAAGACACTGAAAACCTTTTTTTTTTAAATTGGAAAGGTTGGGCAAACTTGAATTAAGGGTGATGCATAGGCTGCTATAACAATATTTGCATGCCTACAGCAGAAGAGTTCATCCTTTTAAAAGAAAACATTGTTCTACAGAGTACATCACATAGGGCATAAAATTTAAATAAGCTTTAAATAGGAGTTTTGCCTAAAGATCCATTCCACTCCACCCTCTGGTAGACGCTTTTCTGAAGAGTATTTTTTTATTCCATGCAACAATTAATTTGCCTTCCTTTTCCTTCCTGGAGAAAGGAGTTCGTCAATTTTGATAAGATTCCTAGTGTAGGCACCCTCACACGAAAGCGTAGTCAATTAAAGTGGTGGAGCTCTCATTCAGAAAGAATACTGAATACATAACAGAAATTAATACTGGCACATCTATATACAGCATACAGATTAACACAGGAAAGTAAAAAAGCAGGCAGCAAAGCCCTCCCCACCCCTCTTTTCAACCATGAAACATCTGCATAGTTATCTCCTGCTGGGTCACATTAACAGTGCATACATGTGCAAAGAAAAGTTATGCCCAGAAGGATAAAAAAACCAGGACCAGCCATCAGCAGCCTGGCTGTATGACAAATCCAGAAGCAACCATGATTACTCCAAACTTAAAGCCACAGCTACCTGAAGAGCTGGATGAAGTCAGACAAAGGGTCTAAAGTAACATCAATCACTACAGGGAATTTCCATTAGGTCAACTGACAGTCAATCAGCTGGAAATTATAATTATAGATTCAGCATGATGCAGAACCACAAGACTGCATTCTTGTAACACTTTTAATGATCCTTTAAAAGGAAGAATTAAATGCACGGAGAGAAAAGTACAAGTTGCTCCTTCCCAGTTAAAATTCTCATCTTAATTTTCTCCTTAGTAATATCTTTCCCATAGCACATTACTCCAATGCTTCAATTAAGAGAAATTAAATTTTATTTTACAGAGAAAACTACAAAAAAAAAAAACCAAACCTGTAAAGAATTCACATCCAACAAAGGAACCAATGAACTGCCCAAAATTTTTAAACTAAATTTTGGATTTTCAGAGCTGCCCATCTCTTCAGGATTTGAACTCACTTCAGTGGAACCTGCAGATGCTTAGAACCTTAAAACAAACAAGCTCTTTTCTCCGTGTTATATTGGAATTAGAGATGTAGTTTGGACTCCATAGTACCTGACTTAGCCTCTAAATCAGGAGACCTTAAAAGCAATCACTCATAGATTACTAAATTAAAAATAGTCGTAATACCAACAGGCTGAATAAAACAGTTCACAAATGTTATTTCAGTTCATACATTCAGAAAGACGACATCTGTTTGTCTTCAGCAGAGAGACATTCTGTGTTTGAAAAGTGCATACAATATACTATTAACGTTGCCAGAAACAAATCTATAACAACAAAAGGTCTATGTTTTCAAAGTTCTCCTGGAACTAAAAAGATTAGGCATTTTTCTTTAAAATAAAAATTAATTTCTGCAAAAAAAGAATTAGCAATTATATATAACTTGTGGACAGATATTAAATGTGCCCAATAGCATAAAATTTCTGAATTATGTATTTCCAAAGTTCTTCTATGAGATGAACTTTCATACTTTCTTCTTCATCCTGGCTTGAAGAGCAAAGATTTAAAGAACTGGAGAAGAGTAGATTAAGAAAAATAAAATATACACTTGGATCACAATATTCTTCAACCTTCTATCAGAAACTGGGCATGTGAAGATCAGCATGTGAAAGATAGCATCCATTAACGTTCATGCTGCAATGGCTTTAGGTTTCATGAATAACAAAAAATGAGCTCAGTCAAGAAAAGTGTTTGAATAAAATTGAGAAGAAATACAGTATCCACACAAGGCCTAAGAAGTCCACCTTCCTAAGAACTCAGTTAATGCTGTTTTGCTACTACAAAAGCAAGAAATGACTATTTGTTTAATGTTAAAGCAGATAAGTGAGTAAAAATTAGTAAAAAGGCAGCTTGAGGAAAATCTACATTTTCTAGACTATTATAGTCAGGTAATAGGTCTTTTCTTACTGGGAAATGTATTTGAGGCATGGAATGGAGGAAATAGGAATTAACTAGTATCTTCAATGAATTCTAGCTCAGTGAACACACAAATATCTGTAGAGGTAAGAAATTTGTATTGCAACAAAGGAATAGGAAGAAAGAAAACTGAAATTTTTTACAGCCTGTATAACCAAATCTTTATTTTACGTTCAATAGATGAACCCCCAACATCTAATGTAAACAGCATAAATGTCTCCCTAGGAGCTAGCAAGTGTTTCCAATGACAACAAGTTTACCTTCTTTAAGAACAGTAATCCAAAATATTAAGTCTCATATATAGACAATGAGTAGTACAACCCTTTCTGTCTCCCTACTCAGTTGTCGGCTTTAGAAATAAAATCATAGAATCATAGAATAGTTTGGGTTGGAAGGGACCTTTAAAGGTCATCTAGTCCAAACCCCCTGCAATGAGCAGGGACATCTTCAACTAGATCAGGTTGCTCAGAGCCCCGTCCAACCTGACCTTGAATGTTTCCAGCAATGGGGCATCTACCACCTCTCTGGGCAACCTGTTCCACTGTTTCACCACCCTCATCGTAAAAAATTTCTTCCTTATATCTAGTCTAAATCTACCCTCTTTTAGTTTAAAATCATTCCCCCTTGTCCTGTCGCAACAGGCCCCGCTAAAACGTTTATCCACATCTTTCTTATAAGCCCTCTTTAAGTACTGAAAGGCTGCAATAAGGTCTCCCTGAAGCCTTCTCTTCTCTAGGCTGAATAACCCCAACTCTCTCAGCCTTTCTTCACAGGAGAGGCGTTCCACCCCCCTGATCATTTTTGTGGTCCTCCTCTGGACCCACTCCAACAGGTCCATGTCTTTCTTGTGCTGAGAATACTCTTGGATCAGTTAAGATACACGCTGGGTACATCTGCATACCCATGAAAAGTCTTTAGTGGTCCCAAACATCACATCCACACTTGAACTCATAGAAGTTTGTAGGTGATCAGTTGGTAGATGTAGGTGACTGATTTAAAAACCCAGCTCTGAGGACACTATCTGAATGAGAATTTACCTTGAATTACATAGGGTAACAATCACAAGTCTTTTTAAAAGAAAAAGATATGCCTTTCTGATGACGTTATCCACTGATCATCTATCACATTTATATAACTGTAAATAATCTTCCTTTTTAAGACGAAGGAGAAGGACTTCTGTTTACTAAGATGACTAAACAAATATTGAATTTATTATTTTTCCAGTGTTTTCATACCTTTTGTTTGAATATATACATTATACACTGAAGCTACAGCAGTTATAAATAATCTTTATAAAGAATCTTGCAGTAAGGTTGTGACTAAAATTCTCCCTGAATGATACTGAATGAACAATCAATATCTTTATGATTCCAACCCAGGAAATCCCAAATATCATGCTTGGAACTACAGAAGACCGTTAATAAATATATTATCTTTGTAGGTAAAAGGAAACACTTTCTGTACCTCATGTGAAAGGGATTGATCCCACTCAATATTTATTCGTGAAACAAGTATGTCATCATAGGGAATCACAATGAAGTAAATAAATTTCACTCCTGTTATTTTCTTCTTTAACAGCTTGGTTTTTTCAATCTGATTTGAAATATTTTTGCATCAATGTGGAAAGTGGAAGTGCACAGCTGTCACCCAAAAGAATTATACAGAGACTGTTTAAAACAAAGACAATTGGCTGAAGCAAGGAAATCTGAGACACTCAATCATTTCAATTGTGAGCTTTAATTTGTACTGCAGCACACATAAGCAGTGCCGAATGTGAACAACTCAATACAAGTCAGACTTAACTTCTGAAAATTTGGAATTCTTGGTTTGAATTCTGTGAGCATTATTCAAGAAAAAAATCCCAATTTCATGAGAAATTCTTCTTGAGTTATACCTGAAAAAAGTTTGTCTTTTTTTAGAATTAACAGAGGTTTTAAGACATCGCTCCTAGACTAAATATACTGAAAAATCAGTGCCACTACACATGGAAAAACACTGTTTAAAAAAATCCCAGAAAATGAGCTGTATTTCATCTTTATAAGTGTGTTTTACTAAGTTCCACCACTGGGACAGTGGAAAAAAGAATAGGGATACATGTCCATCTAATTTTTTATGTCTTTCTCAGTGCCGTTATAGGACTAACATATTCTCCCTCTCAACTTTTTTATTTTTTTTTAATTGTGGTAGCACCACTGGGAGCAGATGCCTTGAAGTGGGGGCACGTACTGAGCCTGACCTCCCTATGAACAGCTCTGAATTCCCTGATCTTGTTATGAATATTTTTTCTTCAAATGCAAAGCTGCAAAATGCATGAAAACTAAAGTAATTCAATTAAGTATCTATTCTGAGCTGGAAAAGACCATTTTGTTAGAACCAGTGGAGCACTAGTTTAACCCTGGTGCTCAGAATTCCCAAGCAAGTCAGCACATTAAGCCAGCTCTTCAACTTAAGAACAATTACTGTCATTTATCAGCCTGAATAGCAATAATGCACAAATCGACAGCTTTCAAGAGGCAAAGAGCGAGCTAGGTGTAATGATATGCAAAGCCACAGCACTCTACATTTTGAACTGTCTTCAGCCCATCAATACATCTCCAAGTACCTACAATTTATCAATATAAACGTGGTACCCAATGAAGGCAGGACCAAAAAGATAAATATGAGCAAGGTGGAATAAAAGGTTCAAAAATGTTTGAATTTTATAATGATGAAGTACAGATCACATTCTTACAGCATTTTACATGCAGTGACCTGATCACATCACATTTTATTCAGCAAGAGGAAACTAGGATAAGAGAGAATCTTTTTTTCAGGTAGTTGTAAGCAGCTGCTTTGCTTTTTTTGTTTGTTTGTTTCTCCTTTCTTTTCTATTCTTCTTTTTTCCCCCCTGTCATTCCTATTTCAATCATGCATCTATGTAGCAGTTACACAGATATGGTTACTTTTATTGAAATATATAATTAACATATCATTATTTTTATCTCAAGAAAGCACAATATACACAGAAGGCATGATTTGAGTCTCACTACCTTATAAGCCCATTTTAGTAGCAACTGAAGGATTAAAGGAGCGCTTGAAATTATGTAATAGCATATATACCAAATGGTATTCTGCTGATGAAAGGCTCAAGAATACAGAACTGATTTCCTTTGTACCTGATCTAATTGTGTGGGGTTTTCTCTTTTAGATTTTTTGGCTTTTTTAACATGAACAGCTTCTTTGTGAATGGAATCTTTCAGCAACTAGAGTTACTGCAATGGTCAGGCATTCAGATTCCTTTTCTCATATAGGACCTACGCAGGCAGGTATGGGCATTTGGATTAGCAGTTAACATATACAGAGAATAAAGACACTTCCACGTTTTACCATGAGAAAAAAAAATCAGCATTATAATTATTTCACCTGCAAGTCTCACAGTTCTATCTGAAACTACTAGTTTTATAATATCATTTAATTTTCTATTCTTTACTTTCCAATTATTACAGCATGTAAACTATTATATGTAGTCCTATCTTGATTCAAGATTTCAGGGTGTTCACTTGAGTTAAACACCTACTTTGAAATGTATTTTGCACAGGGATCTCACTATGTAAGCTATTTTTCCTAAACTACTTCCATCTTCAAAAATTTAACTATGTTACAGAAAGTATTAACGTGCAGATGGATAAAAGGAGGTATGAGCAGAACTTAAAGAGGGCTTTTCCAAAAAGAAAACAGAGTCTTGTAGCTGAAGAACAGAGTTCAAGAGCTCTGGGGTTTATTCCTAGCTTTGCTACAAACTTCTCATATAATCTTGAACACATCACTAAAAGTTGTACTTCCTCAGTTCCCCCAGAGACAGCTCTTTTTCTAAACACAGAGAATAGCTTCTTCGGGGGACAGATGACAGTTATTGATCAATGGTAAATAGAACATCATGATCCATGAACATCTGTGTGGTATTCCTTAGCAGAGGTCCGGAACAATATTGTCTCCAGCCTTCAGGAGACAGAATTTGCAGAGAGACACAATTCATCATACGACATAGCTCAAAGTTGAGAGGATTTAACATCTTTCACATTATTTAAAATACAATTTAAAAAAGAAATACAATTTCTTCCTGTTTTACTGTCTTTCTAGAATTCATTCATCTTCCTCTAACTATTGGGGGGTGGTGGGGGATGTATATTCCAAAGCTCTGAGTTTATTTTTCACTTCCCTTTTTATTCCCACTGACAACTTCTTTTATCAACTTTTACCACCTTACTAAGTGGGCTCATGACATGTTCCTAAACGTAGTTCTCTTTCAGACACCCTAGGTTGCCAGCTGCTGAAAAGGGTGCAGAGATCGAGACAATACCAACCCATTGAAAATGCCTTAGAGACCACCAGGATGCCTCAAATGGCAGAGTATGTCAAAGTTTGGGATTAATTGAGCCTAAGGTGTTCTTTTCCTGTGGGCTTTCCTTGTACTGCTGATTACTCTTGTTTACCAGTTTAGTAGACTTACCAGTTAGTAATATGAATATTCAGTCAGAAGTAACTCACTATCAAGAAGCCCAATGAACAGGTTACTAAAGAAATAATATGTAGGGTCATCTCATCTCAAAAGAAAAACAGAAGAGAAACCCATCACTGATTGAGACAGCACAGTTTTGAGAACTTAAGAATGGCTGTTTTGTAACAAATTACTTCTGTACTTGGTCTAGTATTCTGATTTCAGTTCAGTTAGCAATGGATATGGAAGAATCCACCATAATGGAAACATAATAGTATAATTTTCCAGGAAGGTGAATGGGAAAATGTCTAAACCGAACACAATGGATGCTTATTTTGATTTATATCTCTCTTTCTTGTTACTGTGTTGGCAACACTCAGGATTTTATCACAAGTCTCCTGTTACTTGGTATTCCTTCTCATCTAACCAATCCCACAGTTGTATTATTATGTAAAAAAAAATCTCATTTTCATTTTTAAAATTATGTTTGTAACATTCAGTAATGATGAGAAAACACTGCAAGCTCAAATACAAAAGCTTCAGAATACTAAAAGAAACAAAAATAACTTGAAATAAATTGTTTTTAAAAACTGTTTTAAACCAATGTCACTTATCTGAAATGCAGTGGTCATTGGTCTTGAATGTTCCTGTAAGTAATAGCTCCAAAGCTACTGTGACAGTAGAGAACTTTCATCTCTGTAACTTCTCCTTCTAATACATTTGTGTCAACCTTGCTACTGTTATCAAGCTCTATTGCTCCTGTCTAATAGCAGCATCAGAAATGCAAATGTATTATAAAAATCCAAGGCATAAAACATTAGACTGATAAAAAATAAATAAATTATTCAGAAGAAGAAGAGAAAACACTCAAATAAATGTATAACCTGAACAATCTAAATGACATGCTATTGTGTCAAATCCCTTTGTTCATTTCTTATGTCTAAACTGACTGAGAGTTTGATCTTGCTTCCTCTGAATTCAAAACAAAACTTCCGTCTTTGTCTTTGAAAAAGCACAGAAAGATCTTCTGGAATGAGATAGTATCTTCTGTTCAAAAAACTTCAGATTTATCTATTCCTTGGCTGAAGTAATAAGCAGAAATAAAATAGTAGGAAAAATTTCTAATAGTTACAGTTTCAAACATTAATTAACTTAAACAAAAACTACGGCTTACTGGCTGGGTTCTGCTTGGCTTTACTATAAAAAGTTGAGTATCACATTTTGACTAATTATCTAATGGAACACTTGCACTCAGAGAGCCAAACACAGGCTCCTTAACAAAGATTTTCATAGACATGGAGACACAATTCATCACTGTACAGCCCACAGCTATGAGAAATCTGTTATAAAGTTACCAAATATAATTTGCCACATGTACTAGCAATAATACCTACACCCATTATACCTACAGATACAGCAAAGTAATGACAGATCAGCAGCCACTTTGAAGGCTCACTAAAATGATGAAAAAGATGCAGGTTAGCATCCAATTTGTAATAAAAAAAGGAATGAGCTCTGAGAGCTATTTGAAGATTAGTGGGAATTAGGCATGTCCATACTTTTAGAAGTTGCCTACCCACACCTTTATACACAAATACATTATTACCAATCTGGTTCCAGCTGTGATTTAGTACCCACCAACTTAATTAAAATGTGAATTACAGAGAACAACCTCTACCATTTTTTTAGTAAAATTAAATGAAACAGTAATGATTGGTTAATGATCACAATTCTGTAGATAAACATATTAAGTACTTAGTACATGACAAAGGTAGTAGGAAAGCTCTGGACACGACCAGGCCTGTGCTCTGCCCATTCACACTACAGGGTTGAGAGTACTTAGGGTCACACTAAGGTGTAGTACGGAACCCTAAAGAGCACCTGGTTCTTTTTTCCCAGAGTTGGATTTTCTTCTTGGTTTCAATAAAGCTACAGAATACTCAAGGAACTGGAGGAAGAACACCTGTAAATACTAATTCCAGCTCATCCACATTTTGATTGCCTAGCAGACAGCATGGAGCAAACCTGAACATCAGCATGGCTTTTTTGAGTTCCTAAAGATGGTTTAACCTGACAGCTAATTCCATCAGTAGCATAGAGGGAGTCAGGAGTATGGCAGAAATGAGGGATTTTGGCGCCAGCAGCAGTCAAGCCAATCTCCTCCTGAATAATGGCCATAAAGGACACAATCAGTCTGACACAGGTGGATCATCCTTGGAGTTACCTTAATTTACGCCAGAACAAAATTGATGCCAACCTATTGCAGAATTTGTCAAAAGGGGATTGCAGTATCAAGTGTTTCAAAGTGTCATAAAGACTGATTTTATTTAATAAAAAAGAGCTCAGCTTACCATTGTCATTTCTAATGGGCCTTCTAGCACAAAGCTTTTCATTGGAAATGTGGGTATTCTTTTAAAAGGAAGTATTCCTAAATATGGATATTTAATATAAAATTTCATACTGACATGTGGCTTTAAACTGGCAGGAAAGATGTTACAGCCATTTTATCCTTGTTCCTATTAACTGTATAACAAGCATGAAATATATACAGAAGATGACATGGAAGAAAAAGCAAACAATAAAATGGGAGTCAAACACTCTCAAACTGAAGAAAACTCTTGTTATTCTTCTCTTTGAAGTATCCATGCAGTACTTTAGAAGAGAGTGCAGACTCACAAACTGAAAAGAATAGAAGGCAAATAAGGGCTATTTCAGGGATTCAGATCGAATGTTGATATATTTAAACACACTATAACCCAAAGAGGAAGGTTTTCTTCAATGTCATCTTATTACACTGCAAGGGAGGAAAACAGACAGTTCAATCACAAAATCATAATGCTTAAGCAGCATGAAATCATAAAGCCAGCAACAAAACAGGTGAAGCATGCTACATTTATGATTCATATGCTTCCTTTCACCCTAGCACAGTATTGGCTTACTGATAGCCCTAAATGGCCAGTCCCTGCTGGTCTCTCCAGCACAAGAGGAGTGAGCAGTATTATCCTTTTGGGTGTACTTACTGTACTGCACTCCATCATATAAAAATAATGCACATGAATAGTTAAACTGTTTATCCAACTGTACACATAGGTTACAAGCTACCATAAATAGGGTTGTTGTTTAGACATGTATATAAAGCTCAATGCATACAAATAATCTTTACTGTCACATTCTAAATCCATTGAAATTGGTATATGGCTACAATATAATTTGATAATTTTACTTTGCTACAGACATCCCAATTCTCTTAAAAATTGATGTGAACCAAAATAACAAATCATTTGCAAAATCATAACTATAAAATAAAGTCTAAATGTGGACTTTCTTTGATCATTTAGTTTTCTCATAATTTTTTCAAATCTTATGTGATTTTGAGATCACCAGTGTTGATATTCTTAAGCACTTGGGGGGCAAGCACATCTTGAAAGTGGTGTCTCCTTAAGATTTACTTGAGTATAAATCCAGCGTAAAAACAATTCAGAGACAGCTCTCAACTTCATCTTGTGCTTCCACATGGCGAAACAGGCATTTCCAGCTAAGATACTAAACTGAAATTAGAACATCACAAAATCAGCTGGGACATCTCCTCTCTGCACTAAGACTAGACTCAACATAGAGATGAGGAGGGAATGGAAAGGACAGCTTTGGCTGAAGGCTTCTTCAGTCTCTGCAGCAACTCATTTGGGTGAGTAAGGAATTAATTTGCAGAATTCAGCCCATCTTTTATTATCACAGATCTTCCTGATACAAGTCAATTCCTAACAAAAGAATAATACTTTCTGGATTCTAAATAATCTAAGAGAAGTGAACTAGGCTCCTAAATGCCTTTTTACAAATTTTATCTGTATGTCTCATATACTGATATGTGTTCATTACCAGGTAAATACACCTGCTATACTGCCATCTGTTGTCAATCAATAATCCATAGTATCAACAAAATTTCTAAATTGTTTTCAAGATAACATCACGGTTCTCAAAAAATTATTTGAACCAACTTTTCCTACATAACATGAATGTAATAAAGATTTCTTTTTTGAGATGTACTTCCAATATACTTCATCCTACCATACGAAACTTGTTGCAGTCAAAAAAAAAAAAAAAGTAAAATTAATAAGGAACTAATGGAATATTTATTTGCTACTGGTATTTGCATTTCATTTTCTGAATGCTAATTCTGAGAACACCTTTTAGTATTTTCTACCTTTGCCCTCAAGTCTCAATCAAAAATTCTTAAGTTTCTCCTTTCAGCCAGAAGATGGAGTCACTGTTTCCTTAGAAAGATCTTCATCACCTATACTACTATCCTGTCTAGTTCCTATAGCTATGTCAGCTTCCAACCAGGTAGATGTTAATAACGACGTTAAAAGTTATAAATTATTCAGAATTTTGAGACATTGATCCTGCAAATACAATACTGATGCCTCAGTTGAAAGTCTATTTTATCAGCTTATGGCAAATCTTTCTAGAATATGGGGGGGG
>NW_009191166.1:6722-8258 GCF_000690835.1 Fulmarus glacialis | reverse complement strand
AAATGGCGCCAAAAAATGGCTTCCCGCCCTGCCCGCGGCACAGTCGGACAGCAATGCTCTGGGTGCCACGTGCTGGAAAGTTTGTGCCGAGGAAGCAGTGCGTGCTGGGGCCGGGGCTATTCCTGGCTCCCAGCTGGTGTTTGGCCAAAGCGGGCTCTTGTTTTCGGCCGGGCTGTAATTTTAGCAAAGGCTGTTCCCGAGCAGTGGGGCTGCGGTCGGCACAGCTGCCCGGGGAGAGCACCAGCTCAGCTGGGGGGCCAGCGATGCGTGTCGGCACCCTCCTGCCCACGGCCGGCCCAGGGTGCCCGGCCAAAAGTGCCCAAAAACACAGCAGAAATGCTTAAACCCAACACTGTTCCGTGGCTGAAGAAGAAGGGAAAAGGCCGAGGCTCTGCTGCGGCTGGGGCTGGCGGTATTTGCTCGGGGCAGGAAAGCAGCTGGTAAGGGTGGCACTGGCTCGGGTGCAGCATCCAGCCCTGGGGTGCACCCCGCATTCCCCTCCAGTCCCCCCCGTGCTGACTGCAAAAGCCGTGGCACTGGCACCGCTCACCCCGGCAGGCCGTGGAGGGGGAGAAAACCAAATTTGGCTTAAAATCCTCCCCAGCCAGTTCAGCCAAACCCCACGGTTCCCTCCTGAGGACCCAGTGGGGACCGTGGTGGCCGCCCCACCACACCCATCAGCCACCACTGCCACTGCCTTGCCGTCACCCTGCCACCAACGTTCCCTACCTAGAAATTGCTTAACGTTAAGCTAAAAAACCCCATCTTGGGAGTCCTAAGAAGGGCTGAAACTTAACGACCATATTTGTCCAGACGGTCGGTACCAGCCCTGTGATAAAACCTGTCCATCAGCACACCTGCCTGGGGAGATGCGGCTGTTACACCGAGTGTGAGCAGAAAACAAGGGTTTGCTTGGTCCCCAGACCAGGGCTGAAGCTCTGCTGGGAGGTTTATTTTATTATCACGCTAAACTTGAGATGATAAATATTTTGAAGCAGCTGAAAGGTGTTTATTTTTGAGTCGGTTCAGCTTGTTTACAACCTGTTTACAAGCCTGAGCGTTTATCTTTGGGGCTGTTTACCTCTCCCCAGGCTGTGGCTAGGGTTTAATACATATAGAAATAAAACCCCAGCGACGGGTCCGGCTGCCCCTCCCGGTGCCTTCCTGCCGGCTGCCAGCTGCGTGCCCCGGCGGTTGCTGTTTTGACAGAGCTATGCAAATGCTCTCCTCTTTGCAAGTGGGCTTGATTGCTCAGGTCATGTTTTCGACCACGCCAGCCTCAAACATTTATTTATTTCCTTTAATTTCGTTTCAACTGCAGGGCGATAAATTGCTTTGGGCTCTGTGGCTGTCCCCAGCTGGGACTTTGACCTGGGGCTGCCCAGGGGGTGTTTCATAGTATTTTATAATTCAGAACCTGTATTTTATAATTTATAACCCACATTTTATTCATTCATAACCTATATTTTATTTCCCAGATTTGGGGAAATCTGCCCCGTATTGTGGGAGTCTGGAGGCTGCCCCGTGCATCTCATG
>NW_009191166.1:5645-6639 GCF_000690835.1 Fulmarus glacialis | reverse complement strand
CCCAGCTAAGGGGCTGCCTGGCAGGAGGCAGAGACTGATTATTTTAATTCAGTTAATGAGAGAGGATTTGGGGTGACCCGGCAGTGGGGTGGCAGCAGGAGGCCCCGGCCTGGTCCCCCTGTGGCGGTGGCACAGGGGACAAGGCCATGAGGTGAGCAGTATCAGGGTCAGCCCTGGCCCCGAACCCTATGTGTGTGGGGTCAGTGGTGCTCAGCCGGGGGGGGCCTGGATGCACTGGGATCACCGAGGGGTGTGTGTACATGAGTGTGTGTGTGTGTGTTTGTGCATACATGTGCAACTGTGTGTGCGTGCACACGTTTGCAAGTGTGTGCATGCATGTGCACGTGCAGCAGATGGGACACCCCCCACTGGGGCAGGGACCACTCTGCTGGGTGAGATCCCACTGGGAAGGGCCCTGCTGGGGACCCTCCAGGAGACAGGAGGTGTGACCCCAGGCTGGGGACACCCACCCTGGCATGGGCATGCATCTTGTCCCCACCACCCACCCACCCTGCCAGTTTTGGGCAGCTTCAGGCTCCCCCAAAACCTGTCCCCCCACTGCGGTGGCTGACAGCCCTGTGAGATGACAGCCTGGTGAGGCAGGGGCAAAGCTTGCCACAGCAAAGAGCCAGCAACTGTCTCAGGGCTGAGCCAACTCGGGGCTCATCCGCGTGGCACCCGCTCGCCTTCACACGTCAGCACCCACTGGAGACAGTTTTGCTTCCTTTTTTTGGCTCCCCCTTCGAGTTTCTGATTGGAGATTGTGGCGGGCAAGGAGTAAATTTAGCTGGGGGATGCCCCGCGGCCGCACAGCTGCACGGCGGTGCTGGCTGGGGGGGGCCCGGGGAGGTCAGGGCTGGCGTGGCACAGCCTGAGCTCTGCACAACCTTACCCCAAACCCTTTGGAGAAGGTGGCTACGTGAGTGGGGGGATGTCAGGATGGGGTGCAGAGCCACCAGCTGCCCCTCTGGGTGCTCGGGGGTTGCACCCCTCC
>NW_009191166.1:4090-5437 GCF_000690835.1 Fulmarus glacialis | reverse complement strand
GCTGCCGCGGGGAGGGCAGGCAGGAACCCCCGGCTGCGCCACGTCACCCATGTCTCTCCGGATGAGGTGTTTCATCAGCCCCAGGTGCACTCACTCCGCTCCCGCCACGTCCCCTCACAGGGAGCCCCCAAATCATCCTGGCACAAGATGCTGGGGCTCGCTGTGACCTGGGAAATCACCGAGTGATGTGCAACAACAAAAAGGCAAGTGTGGGCTTGTTTTTTGGGGGCAAACCTGGCTGGATGTGGCCCCTGCGGAGGGACTCCAGCGTGGCCACCCCCAAGTGCAAGGCCATGGGTGCAGGAGCTGCCCTTGCCCCAGGGCAGGGTTTGGGGACCGGAGCAGAGCTTTGCCCTCCGGGGCTGGGGGATGTTTTGGGGCAAGGGTTGCAAGAGCTCCCGTAACCTCACACCCCTCTGCCTCCATCCCTGCATCCGTCCCTCTGGTCTTGGCCGTGGGGCCCCTCCAGACCCAAAGCATTTAAACCACCGGGGTTTATTAAACCCCCTGAAGGCCTTGCTAAGCCCTCGCCTGCGAGCCTCAGCCTGGGAGCGCAGCTCTCACCAAGCCCCGACCCCGCCGTGGGACCCACCGCCTCTCCCCGCAGTTAATTAAAGCCTTCCTGAAGCATCTCGTTTACTAAATTAGATCCCCCTCGTTTTAAAATTAATGGCAGGCTGGGAAAACAAAAAAATAAATGACTTTAAAATTGCAGCACAGGAGACGGCAGAGCGAGAGCGAGAGCTGCAGCTGGGGCGAGGCGTGGGTTTCGGTTTCACTCACCACATTCGCTCACCAGAAAACCCCACCAAGGGCAGCTGCGGGAGCAGGACGGGCCTTTTCTTCCCAGGCACAGCTTCCCTCCCCGTCCGGGGGCTGGATCGGGCCCTGCATCCCAGTGTGATTCCCAGTGGCATCTCTCCAGCCCCGTTAAAGGGCTTGTTATGGATAAAACTGTGGCTGGAAATTCGCCATGCTGCAGGCGGCAGGGGAGCATGGGGGCCCTGGGGGAGCCGGGGCCACTGATCTATAATTCAGCAGGTTTTTTCCTTGCCAGTTGTTGCTTATGAAAAGGGTTTAGCAAAATCTTTTAATCAATAATTAGTGAGGTTTCCTGCCCCCGGAGTCAGAGATGTGCCTGTGCCCTGCTCGCCCAGACCTGAGCCGAAGCAAGACCCCGGCTCATGGCCCAACAGAACCTGTCCCGAACCGAACCCCTGAAAAGCTCAGTCTGGTGTCCTGTAACTGAGGGACAGGCTTTACCCATGGTCGACGTGGATTTCAAGCCAAAGTGCTGCGCTGCCCTGCTGCCCCCCTACCCACCAGCTGCCCCCCCAAAATCTAGCA
>NW_009191166.1:1568-4057 GCF_000690835.1 Fulmarus glacialis | reverse complement strand
GGGCTCCTGTGTTACCCCACCATTCACTCCAGCCTCAACCACTGCTTAAGGGCATGATTTGCCAACTACTGGAATCAATAATTACTGAGGCTTCAGCTTTCTCAGCGGAAAAAAAAGTGAGCATCCTTCCTGACAGCAGGTCTCAGTCCTTGGAGCATTTTTGGCTGGCAGAAACCCAGGCAGCAGCTCTCCCTGGTGAAAGCCCTGGCAACACCATGAGGACAGGGCTGAGGATGCTGTGGGCAGGGGTTTGCTGGGGAATAACCTCGCTTGCCTGTGGAAAGGGGCTCAGCAGGAGGGCGGAGGAGCTGGTGCCGTTTCTGAGTCTGTGTCCCCCAGCAGCGAGCCAGGCTGGGCGCATGTGGCCGCGCTGCAGGGACCCTCGCCACCCGGACCCCCTACCGCAGGCACCGCAGCTCGGCAGCCCCCCAGGACCAACTCTGCTGGCTCTCTGCCTCTGCAGGCTCTCTGCCTGGGAAACTGTGTCTTAAAGGATCTCATCTTGAAACACATCAGGACAGATGCCTCCATCGCCCTCCCTTCCTTCCCCTGCTGCGATGCAGGCTGAGCATCCATCCCGCTGCTGGCTCCTCCCCTGGGCATGGGTTTGCTCTGTGGGGATGAGTTTTCCTGGGAAAACCCCAAGCCTGTCACCCCACACATGAGCAGGGACACTGGGACTGTGTCCATCGGCCCAGTCCCCTGTGCAGGGCGATGGGAAGGGGGTTTGCCCATGCACAGGGCTGTGCCCTGGCAGGGTCTCCCTTGCCTGGCTGGGCCAGAATAAAACCAGAATAAAGCCAGAGCAAAGCCAGAATAAAGCCAACAAAGTTGTTTTGGAGCACGAGGTGCCTCTTGGCACCTCTGGTGGGTTCCAGGCCCTGCTGCCAGCTCCCTGCCAAAAAGCAGGAGGGAAGGAGGGCTGGGTCAGACCAGGGCTCACATCCTCCCCTGCCCCCCCAAGTCTGTGCCCTGCAAGGACTGCACACTGCCCACGGCCCTCATAGGGCTGGCACACATCCTTGCAGGGCTGGCACATGTCCGTGGAGCCGCAGGGAGACAGGCTGGCAGAGGCCTGGGGCACTCAGTGCACCTTCCAGTGCCCCACCGTCCCCAGGGGCTGCAGGGTCACCAGGCAGCGAGAGAGAAACAGCAGCCGCAAACAGCCCTGCTGCTCGGGAAAAGCTGATTTTAGTGCACATGGAGATAACACCAGCATGAGAATGGGGTGGGGGTGCAGGAGATGTGGCCATCCACGCAAAGCCAGCGTGAGCTCGGTGGCAGTGTTTGTTTGGGTGACCCCTGGGTGCAGGGGACATAGGCAGGGCAGGGGGGAGCAGTTTGGGCATGGGGACATGGGGACAGCAGGGAGTGGGAAGCTGCTGTCTCCAGCAGCAATGGGGAGGGATGGGGACAAATACGGGGATACTGCTCCAGCTGGGAGCCTTGGGCTGGTGCTGCGGATGTGACCACGGACTGGGAGCTGGCTGGAGAGCTGCACACCCTGCAGAAATACAGACTGGGAAAAGCACCTTATCTGAGTAACTAGCAGCATCTTCCCATCATAATAAAGTCTTCTGAAATGCTTAAACACTGTGTTGCTATCGCTGGGAGGTCCCCAGCAGTACTGAGGGACATGGGATTCCTTTTGCCGGCAGCAGAACTAGTGCTATGTCCAGGCCATCACTGCCCACCCTGGCATGTCCATGTGAGCAAGGGGTGGATGAAAGAAACTTAATTCCATTCAAAGTTTCTCTTTGGTATTTGCTTTCCTGGCAAATTTGGGATTGCTGCCACTGTGCTCGTTCCCTGGGAGGCTCCGCTCCTTTAGACATTTTACCAGACAAGGAACAATGCAGAGAGCAGAAACTCTCCCCTTGAATCTTGTCTCGTAGGTTTGAGTTTGGCAGAAGATTTTTGGCTTCGTTTTGGCTTAATTTCCTGAGAAATCCTCAAGTGGTTGCTGAGCGGCTGGGTGAAAAAGAGCATCAAGGAGGCGGGGTGGGCAGCTCCATCAGACCTTTCTGGGGATGGATGGAGGTGTGGGAGTGAGTAGGATGGATGGAGGCATTGAGGTGGACAGGACAGATGGACGCAGCAGGGAGGAAACACAGCCAGCAGCACTGCCCAGAGTGGTGCTTTCTCCTTGCTGGCTGCTGGGGACTTTGCCCCAAGCAAGGCCAACGTGGGGAGGAGGCGGGGTGGGCAGCTCCATCAGACCTTTCTGGGGATGGATGGAGGTGTGGGAGTGAGTAGGATGGATGGAGGCATTGAGGTGGACAGGACAGATGGACGCAGCAGGGAGGAAACACAGCCAGCAGCACTGCCCAGAGTGGTGCTTTCTCCTTGCTGGCTGCTGGGGACTTTGCCCCAAGCAAGGCCAACGTGGGGAGTGCCCGTCCCGCGGTGAAGGTGTTGGCGGGCCCCTGGCATTTCTGGGGCAGCCGATTGCCGGCAGGAAGCAGGGAGGCGCCGAGGTGGTCGGGGGG
>NW_009191166.1:1219-1527 GCF_000690835.1 Fulmarus glacialis | reverse complement strand
GCTGGGGGTCACTCTCATGGCCAGGCTCCCGGGAGTCTGGTCATCCCTCCTGTGCCCTGAGAGATGTCCGCAGAAGGCGCCTGCTGGCACAGATGGCAACCCAGAGCCTGGTGAGGCTGGGCAGCCCGCTGGCACTGACACAGCCCACGGAGGGGGATATGGTGGGGCTGCCCCCCACCCCTTCACCAGAAAGCCAACTGTATCCTGGGCTGCATCACAAGCAGTGTGGCCAGCAGGTCGAGGGAGGTGATTCTGCCCCTCTATTCTGCTCTGGTGAGACCCCACCTGGAGTACTGCATCCAGCTCTG
>NW_009191166.1:0-1022 GCF_000690835.1 Fulmarus glacialis | reverse complement strand
CACCTCTTCTATGAAGAAAGGCTGAGAGAGTTGGGGTTGTTCAGCCTGGAGAAGAGAAGGCTACGGGAAGACCTTATCGCGGCCTATCAGTGCTTAAAGGGGGCTTATAAGAAAGATGGGGACAGATTTTTAGCAGGGCCTGTATTAATAGGACAAGGGGTGATGGTTTTAAACTAAAAGAGTAGATTCAGACTAGGTATAAAGAAAACATTTTTTACGATGAGGGTCATGAAACACTGGAGCATGTTGCCCAGAAAGGTGGTAATGAAAACATTCAAGGTCAGGGGCTCTGAGCAACCTGATCTAGTTGAAGATGTCCCTGCTCATTGCAGGGGGGTTGGACTAGATGACCTTCAAAGGTCCCTCCCAACCCAAACCATTCTGTGATTCTATGATCGTGTGTCCCCAGAAGGCGCTTGCAGGAACACGTGGCAACCCAAAGCCTGGTGGGGCTGGGCACCCCACTGGCACCAACACAGCCTGGGGAAGGGGATGTGGTGGGGCCATCCCCCGTTTGCCAAGAGGCTGGAGAGGGGGCATCTCCCCCCTGAACTGCACACAGTGTGGCTGGGTGCTCCCATCCCGTGTCCCCAGGGTGGCTCCTGGCAGCTCTGATGGGGCATCTGCAGCTGAGCACTGGCGCTCTCGGCACCGCTGGGGCTGTGAGTCGCTCTATGTGCAGGGCCCCAGGAAAACGTCCCTGGGGCTGTGTCGGGGATGGGGCATGTGGCATGTAGGGGCCCAGGCTGCTGTGGCAGAGGGTGCAAGGGATAGACTGGTGCGTGTGCATGCCCCGGCGGCTACAGCGGCACCCCCATCCCGGGGGACACAGGGGTGACCAAGGAAAAGGGGACACAGCCAGGGCTGGCCAGCAAAGGGACATGGCTGGCCATCGTCCCACTGCAAGCCACGTGTCCCTGCAAGGCACCTGGTGCCCAGAGACCAGCGGACGAGGGACAAGGCCGGCACAGCCAGAGCCATCTGCTCGCTGCCGGCACAGAAACTTAGACCAGGCTGATGCC
>NW_009191165.1:0-803 GCF_000690835.1 Fulmarus glacialis | reverse complement strand
AGCAGCACTGGTGCTGCTACTCGTGGTAGAGTTGTTTTGTGAATAAATACAGATGTCCCATTGCTGATGCTGCCAAATAGAGACCTTTTACAAGTTCAAAACTCACAGAAATGCCAAAAGAAAAACATAGATGAGGGGTCAGAGCTGGCTGCATCAACAAACAGCTGGAAGCCAAGTGGGCAGGAGACCTGGCTACAGTCATGCTTAGAGACTTGTGGTCATTTGGAGTAGAGGATAGTGAAGGTTTTCTAGCTCCCCAGAATTTAGTAATTTCAGGTGAATGATGATACAACTCTTGAATGTCTTGAATATATTTTTTCTTTAATGGAATACACATTGTATTTCACTGCATATACAAACGTGAATATATATTTTTTCCACAAAAAATACCTTTGCACTTGAGTAATATTGGTAACATGAGTTTCTTAAGACTCTCTCTTGGAATACAGTGGGAATTTAGGTCCAGCCACTAGTCAGTCAGGAAAGATCAGAGATTGGAAGTGAAAAATCTTAGCTGTAACCCCCTCCTCAGCAAAGGATGAACATGTAGCACTATTATTTCAGATTTTAAAGTTAAAAAAAAAAAGTTTGGGAAATGGAAAAGGGAAGATCTTCAGAGCAGTATGAAGTTAGGTGTGCTGCCTATCCTGTTTATTTTATGAGAAAATATAAATACCTTACAGCAAGGTATAAACAATAGCCTACTGTAATAAAATATAAAATAATTTGCAGTGATGAAATAAAAAAAAATCATAGTAAACTAAACATTTAAAAAGAAAACAAGTATTTTGATATAAGACTAT
>NW_009191164.1:534-1304 GCF_000690835.1 Fulmarus glacialis | reverse complement strand
TCTGCCAAGTACAGGGGAAACTGGGAGTGGGGGTGCATAGCCAGGGTGGTTGACCCAGCTGGCAATGGGGTATTCTAGACCATGTGACATCATGCTCAGTATAAAAACCAGGGGTGGGAGGGCATGCCCCCCTTTCGGGACATGCGGTCAGGGGTCAGTAAGCAGCTGCATTCTGGATCACCTGCTTTGTTTTTTCTGTTGTTGTTATCATTGTTATTATTACTGCTCTGCTTGGTTTTATTTCCATTATTAAACTGTTTTTATCTCAACCCGTCAGTTTTCCTCCTTGTGCCCTCCCGATCCCGTTTCTCTCCCCATCCTACTGAAGGGGGGCGGTGAGCAAGCAGCTTCGTTGTGTGTAGTTGCTGGCTGGGGTTAAACCACGACACACCCCCAGTGCCCACCACCCAGCAGCCCAAATGGCCAGCATCCGGAAATGGCCAGCACCCAGCATTCCGAGCGCCCAGCACCCCCAGCACCTTGACATGGCCAGCACCCAGCATCCCG
Organism: Fulmarus glacialis; assembly: GCF_000690835.1. Lineage (NCBI taxonomy): Eukaryota > Metazoa > Chordata > Aves > Procellariiformes > Procellariidae > Fulmarus > Fulmarus glacialis. The sequence continues at coordinate 797 of NW_009191164.1, read as the reverse complement.
AGCACTCAGCACCTCCAGCGCCTTGACATGGCCAGCACCCAGCACACCCAGCATCCAATACTTGGACACCCCCAATAACCACCTCCCCCAGTGTCCAGCACCCAGCACTCCCAGTGCCCAGCACCCAGACATGCCCAGCACCAGAACATGCCCAGCACTCGCCCATAACCAGCATACCCAGCACGCAGTACCCAGCACCCAGACATGCCCACCACCCAGCACCCCAAACGGCCAGCATCCCGACCTGCCCAGAACCAGACTGC
>NW_009191164.1:0-499 GCF_000690835.1 Fulmarus glacialis | reverse complement strand
CCATGCCCCGCCCCTGAAAATCCCCAGCATGCATCATGGCCAGCTCCCAGCCCCCCCAGTGCCCAGCACCTCCAGCATCCAGCACCCAGACGTGCCCAGAACCCCAGCACGCAGTGGGTGCTGGGCATGTCTCGGTGCTGTATGCTGAGCACTGGGTTCTGGGCACTGGGAGTGCTGGGCATATCCATGTGCTGGATATGTCCGTGTCCTGGATGCTGGGTGCTGGGGGTAATGAGTGCTGGGTGCTGGGCATGGTTGGGTGGTGTGCATGGCTGGGTGCTGAGTTCTAGGCACTGGTGGTGGCAGGCGCTGGGGGTGCTGGGTGCTGTGCGCTGGCCGTGCTGGGTTGTAATCGCTGTGGGTGTTGGGTGTTAGGCATGTCCCAGTGCTGAGCATATCCGGATGACCCGGACATGACTAGCGTCAAAACATAGCCAACACCCAGCACATCCAGCACCCAGAACCCGCAAATGCCCAGCACTCTGACATGCCCAGCACC
>NW_009191163.1:618-922 GCF_000690835.1 Fulmarus glacialis | reverse complement strand
CAGCGATGTGGTGGAGCACGTTTGCTGGGTGTTTGGGAGGCTCCTGATGGTGCCCCACGCTGAGGTCTCGTGGGGCAGTTAAGGAGTCTCTGGCACCTGCTCCTGCTGGTGAGGGGATGCGGACACCCCACCCGGCCCGGCCGGTCTTTGTCAGAGCAGCAGACAGCAAGTGCATCTGGGGCGTACGGGGCAGAGCCAGGACCTGGCTCTGGGGCGGCTGGTGGTGAGGGTGACGTCTCAAGATGGGTGTCACCATGTGGCCCCAGCAGAGGTGGGCGGGGGTGGGCGGGGCCCCCGCGCGGGG
>NW_009191163.1:0-590 GCF_000690835.1 Fulmarus glacialis | reverse complement strand
GGGCTGTGTCGGTGGGGGCTGCCAGCCCCGTCTGTCACCCAAGAGTGGTCAGGGGAGGTCATGCGGCTGGGGAGGGGTGCTCAGCGCAGGGTGCTGAGGGCTGGTCCCTGTGGACCCCTTTGGACCCGCTCAGCAGCCCCTTTGCAATGCCACGCCGAGGCCTGTTGGCATCTCCCTGCCGTGCCCGGGTGCTGGCTGCCCTCTGCTGCTCCAGCTTCTCACCGCGATCAGTGGTGACCAAGGCAGCACGTGGAGGGATGCTAAGCCTGTTACATCAGCCCCGCGCTTGTAATCCCATCAAAAACATTATCAAGTTACTTTGACACGATCCACTTTCCTTAAACCTGTGTTGATCAGCATTAATTATATTACCCTCTTAATTATTTGCTACTGCAATCCCATGTCAGCTGCTCCAGTATCTTGCAGGGATGATGCCAGCGGCAGGACAGACCTGCTCTGGTCACCCACCTGCGCTGCCAGGCCTGTCCCCAGGCCGGGTGTTTCTGCACATCTGTGACGGGCTAGCGATGCCCCATCCCTCGCCCGCCGGATGCCAGTGGCCCTGGCTGCCGGCCGTGCTGGTTGCATAG
>NW_009191162.1:253-2016 GCF_000690835.1 Fulmarus glacialis | reverse complement strand
TGGGGAAGCGCCGGGAGGGGACGGGACGGGGCAGAGCTGGGGACGGGCCAGGCGCACGGTGGGTGCGGGACGAGGCTTACGGGGTGTTGGCAAGAGTGATTCAGGCTGAAAACCAGCTGTATTAGTGGAGATACTCTGGTTTCCCTTGACTTCTGGGTTGTTGTTCTGGTTTTACCTGTCTTCTGTTGTTTTCTGAAGAATCCTTGTGAATTAGATCCCAGCAGTAATTTGCCTGTTTTTCAGAAAAACTCCTGTGTTCACAGGAGCAGCATCCCAGGACGAAATGTGAGTTTCTCTGGGTACAAAAACTGTCTTTCCACTTTAGAAAATTATTCTAAGTGAAAACTAAACATTTATGTATTTTGCAGTCTCACAAAGCTTGGTTTTTCTCGGACGAAGATGACTTTCTACTATTACCCCATTTGTATCATCATGGGTTTGCTTGCTGGATCTCTGCTGCTGCCGTACCTTTTAGCACACGGCTCAAAACCTTCGGTTCGAACCTCTGCCAGGTTGAAATGCAGGCTGCAGACATTTTGAATAATATCTGATTTCTTTGTAAAGAGTCCGCTTTCCGTTATGGCCTCTGTGAATTATTCTTCGCTATTTCTTAAATGCCCGCTGTGTGCAAAGTCAGGCCCTGTGATTTGTGTGAACTTTTTAATAAGCCCTCTCTCAGACCGTCTCACATTTGTGTGTAAATGACCACTCATTTCTTGAACCCCTACCCAACTGGCTCGTGCAGTTGTTGTCATTAGTGGTTTTAACTGCATTTAAATTGTCGTGAGCTGCCTGTGAGTTGTATTGGTCAAGGAGCAGTTGTTTGACACATCCATCATTTCTGTCTTGATCTAACCTCCAGATCTCCTTTGTTGCCAGCAGTAAATGCTTTCGGTAGCAACCAGCGGGCACGGCAGGGGTCTGCTGAGCCTGCGCTAAGGTGTGAGGTCTGTGCACACAGGGCAGTTCCCACAGGAATTAACACATTTTGTTGCAGACCAAACTCTTTTCCTACTCCTCCTCCTGCGAGAGCTGTTTGCTGCCTCTGTGACAAGTCTCTCGGAGTGAGATGAATGCTTGTTCCATGTGCAGATTTGATGGGAGTTTTGTTTGCAGAACCCAGAACAAACTAACCAAAAAATTGAAGTGAAATTGCTAATTAGACTGAGATTGTGCAATGCTGGCTTTGCTTCAAGGTTTCCTGATGGGTGAGGATGTCCCTCACCCCAAGCAGGACCCTCTTTGCAGTGGTGCCCCTTCGGATCCATGCCCGATGCAAGGTGCCAGCCTTCCCAGCGCGCACCCAAAAGCAGTGCGGGAGGCAGAGCTGGTTTGTTCTCCTTAAAGCTAAATCATGCTTTTAGACCAGAACTGTCCCTGGGCCAGACTCATTGCAGCAATGTGTGCAATATGAAACCCTTTGCATTTCAAGAATTTCTCCTGGGGCTCCTGAGGCTCCTCTGCAGCTGCTGGGGATGCAGTGCCTGGAGGCGGATCAGGCAGCCCGCGCAGAAAGCCGCTAATATCCAACGCCCTCCCCTCTCGGGGCTGGGGGTGACCGTCCTCCACAGCGTGACATCTTCCTGAAAAGCCAAGGTGAGCATCCCGAGGCGGCAGGAGGTGGGCGCTGCTGGGCAGACGGCAGCATTTCCTTCCTGGTGAGGTCTGGAGAGCTCTGCCTGGGATGAGGAAGACCAAGCCTTCCTCCTTCAGACATGCAAAGCCACTTCTGCAACAGAAGCGATGATACTCCTGCGCAGCCC
>NW_009191162.1:0-201 GCF_000690835.1 Fulmarus glacialis | reverse complement strand
TCTTCCCTTTGTCCGCTTCTCCCGTCCCTCCGGAGGTGCCCGCTGCCCGCCTGCTGCTCCCGGCTGGCTGCGGCTCCGCCGGACCACGAACCTCCAGAAGCACGTTGGGTTGCGTTTCCACAGCAAGCTTCTCGAATACTTCAATGCCGCAGTTGCATGGCAAGCTGGTTCCCTTCCTCCTCCCGGCTCACGTGCCCTCCC
>NW_009191161.1:4328-6219 GCF_000690835.1 Fulmarus glacialis | reverse complement strand
GCGTGCCGCGCTCCCCGCCGCCCACGCCCCGTCGCCGCTCCAGCGTATTCATTCCTTAAACCATTAAAGCTGATGCCGTGGCAGCTCCAAAAACCATTTAAAAAGGACAGGATAAATCCACGATGGACCTAACACTTGGCACCGGCAGGAAAGCAGACTGACGTCACGGGGAATTGATTAGTGTTTTAATAGAATTAGATCATTGGGAGGGTTGCAGACCTGTTTCAGAAACCCAAATGTTATGCAGATTCGCATTCAAAACCCTAAACCAGGGCGCATTTAACCAAGGCAGAGTAAATGTCCCACATTTCCCCAGGATTATCTGAACCATATCAGATATAATCCAATGATCTGTAAAGTGATTATACCCAACTGAATATAAGAGATCTCTTCTGGTAATGCAATATTTCATCCAGCTGCAGACATTAGGAGGAGGCAAACAAAGGAGGAGATTTAATAAGTGGAAATAAAACTATAGGCAGAGATAGTTTTAAATTTTTTTTTTTTTTTTTTGTATCGCATCTAATTGCAATCAACAACAGACATCTGACACAGTGACAGCATCAGCAAAATTGCTGCTGAGAGCACAGAATCTTTGTCTAAAAATAATCAGACATTCAGCGCGCCACTGTTTGTTATAATGGTAATCGATGCTGGAGGCTTTGAATTCCATCAATTTATAGATCTGCTCTGTTCTGCCTGGTGATTGTGTTCTGCACACATCCACTCCCGCTCGGCGCAGGCAGCGCCGGGGCACTGTGTGATTAAGATAAGCTCAGATTCCTTTCATACATTCCTTATCAGCTCTAATTCTCCACCAGGCAGAGATGTTCACAGCAGTTAAAGATTAGTTCAGCTTCTCAGACGCCAAATTTGAGGGTATTGATCAATAAATCAAATCACGGCAATCAATCGCCCGATCCGAAGAGTCTAGCCGATGCATTATTACTGGCGCCTTCGAAGCTGAGGCTTTTTCATGGGTTTCATCAAAACGCGGCTTCCCTGGCTCCCCGCCAGCTCCCGGGCTGCCTAATAGACTCCGCAGCAGAGGAGCTCCAGCCCAGCAGAAGAGCAATAAATTTCTCATCAAACAGCCGATAGAGAAACAAGATGAACATCTGTTTTGCTGCAATGAAACTCCTGTGTTCTTCAGAAGCTGCAAACCAGGTCTGACAGACCACCCCAAAGGCAGCTTTGCCTTCAACAAAGCAGCAAAGCAGAATATTTGCCGGTTATTTCAATCAGGTAATTTAAGAAGACTTTGCATTCTCCTCTCTGCAGCTGCCGGAGCTTTACAGACAGGATTCCTGCTCAGTCGATAATAAAAGCCATCCTGGGACCCTGTACTATGAAGGCAATTTTATGATACCCATTATGTGGCAATGTAACTTCATTAAAAGCTGTTTATTCCCTCTAAGCATTTTAAGCACTTTCCCTCACCCATAAAGAAGAGCCTCTCGGTGCACTGGAAAGGTTATTTGTGCCGGGAGCCGCTTTCGGGTATTTCTTGCCGGGGATGAGGGTCGTGCCGGCAGCGGGATCCCCGGCAAAGGGGCTTCTCCTCCCGGCTGGCAGCGAGAAGGGGGCAGAGGCAGCCGTATATCATTTTTATTATACACTCAAGATGAGCTACGTTTACTGGAGCTCTGTTTAGGTGACATTTATTATGCCAGCTTCTTTTATAAATTAATATGGACAAGAGCCCCGAAAATTCACCTCCGCTGCAAAGATGGGCTGGCTCCTCCGCACACTCCTTTGCCCTTCCATTTGGGACAATTTGGGGTGTCTCAGCCCCAAGAGCTTCATTTTCCAACCCGGCATCCAGAGACGGAGCCATGATCACGGCAAAGCGGGAGCCAGACCCCGTCCTGCAGCCAACGGCACCCCTCAC
>NW_009191161.1:654-4214 GCF_000690835.1 Fulmarus glacialis | reverse complement strand
AAAAAAAAAAAAAAAAAAAGACAATAGTTCAGTCCCATCCTGGTGCTCAGCAAAGTATTAATTTGATGAGTTCCTCCTTCGTACGCACGGGCGATGGGCCGGGGGCATTTTTCCCACACAAATCCCGGCTGGAGCCAAAGAGTTAACCCACGGCAGGGAATATGCTTGCCTCCGTACAGGATTTAGTAGCCCCTTTGTCTCTCCAGGTTGGTAGAGCAGGCAGGTCTTTATTTGAGACGTCGAACGGGCCATCGTTAAATGGCTGTTTGTGCCCTGCTGATATTCAAAAGTCAGCGAAAGCACCCGGCAGCCACCTCCCCATCTAACGATGCGCCCTCAATTAGCCGGTGGCCTGGGCCAAATTATCCATAAAGCAGGGCAAGCTGGCCCACGTTTGTAAACTCTACTTAAAATAATATGAATTAAAGAAGAGAAAAGGTGGGGAATGAGAGAGAGAGAGACACGATAGCTCGCAGAAAGGGGTTGAATCCCCAATTTTTTTGCTCCTGGCAGATTTTCTCCTCCAACCTCCGAGGTTTTTCCCACTGCACGGAGGCTGTGATGTCTTTAGGGAATGGACCTAAAGGTCCATCTACCGCTGGACCGCCACACGTCGCTCTCGCATCCTCTTGGGTTAATACTGCCCAAAGAAACACCTCCGGGAACGCGCTCAAAGGACGCAGCTACGTCTTTAGCAATTAATAATCCCGACAACCATTGGAATGAATATCCACATTTCAAGGAAAAGGAGATTCCCTTCAAAAAACCCGCACCTTTCTCCAAATAAACGGGCAGAGACCGGTATGGCTTGTGGGAAGAAAGCGGGGTATGGCACGCTCCCGCGCTCACCGCCAAGCGCCCAGCTCGACTGCAACAGTTGGATATTCTCCCATAAACGTATACACAAAATACTGTTAATGGCTCAGTATTTCTTTAAACAGAGTCGCCGAGGAAAAATAGAATTACTAGAATACATTTTAATTGATTTACAACAGCACTTAGTAACAGTGATAAAAGAAAAACTTGTTTTATTGGACCTCCTGCTAATTAGCTCAACTGACTCCGGGTTAGAAGAGCGTATCCCTTGCAACCCAGCACAACCCCGACACGAAACAGCTTTTATGCACAGAAAATCCTTTATAATAATCAGAGAAAAAACGCTGCCAAATGGTTATTGCCAAGAGAGAGCGGAGGAAAGGGCTGCTCCGAGGATGGAGCCACCGAACGGGATAAAGCAGCCTCTCCGGCGGATTCGAGCATCCCCTTTCCATCCATAAACACGCCTTTATTGCAACTTTGATATATCCTTCCCTTAATGACTTTTAAGGGCAGCGGATAAAGTCGAAAGAAGCGCACGAGCAACCGGCAAATGTTTAATATTCAATAAATGTGTCAATTTTACATACGGAGGCAAATGGGGCTTTATTGAAGAATTGGTAAACTTCCTCGGAGGAAAGTAAGTGCGTTTTAGCCTTCAAGGGGTCCCTGATGAATAGAAATGGAATGTGATTTGTGATAAAACTCAGCTGCTCTATAAAAGACGTTAAATAAATGTTGCTGTTTCACTAGGGATATACAGAATTGATTGCATTATAGACTGATTCGAAGATGCACGCTCCCCGCAAGCTATCTGCTCGCTCCTGCGCGCTGCGCAGCCTGTTCCCATCGCCTCCACCTTGGCCTCTTAATACCTGCGCAGAATTTTCTGGAAACGCTTCAAAACCACCCTTCCCCGTGGTTTTGCCCGCAATGGCATCCCGAGCATCGGCTGCAGCGTTTTCCCAACCTCGGGGAAACGCCGGACCCTCTGGCGCAGGGCGAGGGCCACCGCGGATCCGCCCCGGGCGGCTCGATTCCTCCCAAAACACAATATTCCCCTATTATTTGTATCGATGCGGTTGATAGCGCAGAATCTGGAATTCCCATTAAATGCAAAAACAACAGGGGACGAGAAGCAATTAAAAACATTTTCACCACCGACACCAAGCCAAGTCCGCGGTCCGCCCCGAGCATCCTGCGCCGGGGGACCCGACCCATCGGAGCGACGAGCGACACCCGGGAAGGGCAAGGCAAACAAACCAATCTCCGACAGACAAATGAGAGGCCAACGGTACCACCGCGGCGAGCGCAAACTGTGATATAATTGCGCTGCTGCTACATCATCTTTAATCAATAACATCCAGGGCTGCCACCGCGCGCACAGCCCAAATCTCAGCCTCCGCCAAGGAACAGCATGTTGTTAAAAAGCCCAATAGCTTTTTCCCCGCTAATAGGTGGCTCGTTCCCTCAACCCTGCTGATTTTTTAAATAAACCTAAATTCCAATAATTGTTTAATGTTTATTTTTATTTAGCTCTGGTTCACCTACCCTGGCTCTCCATGTCAGAAATTGATATTTTGCTCCCGTGGCTGGGAAAAAAAAATAAATTAGGAAACTCTTGGTTGCATCTCATCATAGTTGGACTGTGCCGTAACCGCAGCTCGGGGCAGCCTTCAGCCCCCCAGAGGAACGGCTCTTCTCCCCCTAAATTCAGATTTGCTCCAGTTTTCCACGTACCAGCTTGCCCCAGGACCCTCGGGAAGGGCTTCTGGCACACAAGGGCTTTCCCACAAGCATGAGATTTTTTTCCCCCCCGACCAACAAAAGCCTGGGTTTAAGTCCAAAAGAGATGCTCTCGCTTTCCGGGTGGATTCATCCCTTTAAAACCCCCCAGCGCCGCACGTCACCGCCACTGCCTTCCCGTCTCCCCCCGAGCGGGGTTGAAGGTGGTTCTGGAAAAGTACAGGAAAGCTACAACCAATTCCTTTAGGAGATCCATCACGTCAGATTAGCAACTTAGTTTCTTATTAGCTATTTTCCATCCTATCATATTAATATTTGTTTTCACTAATACAATGCAGGAGTCTTATCATATTAGCAACTTTCACATCACATTAGTGAAAACAAATACTAATACAATACAATACTAATATGACATGATCTGATGGGAAATTGCTAATACAATAAGACTCTCCTACCATATTAGTACAGAGACATCGTGTGTCCCAGTTACGGCTCTCTTTGAACCGGGTAAATACCTGGCATTTCCAAAACCAGCCACGTTCATCGTGTCCGAAGGTGCACGCGTGGGACGGGGGCACGTGCAGGGTCGGGGACCCAGGACCCCGCTCTGCCCCCACGGTGCAGATGACCTGCAGTGGATGCATTAAACCTCAATGAAAATTCCTTATTCAGAAGTAAATTAGTGAAATTTGGGTTCCCCCCCAAGCCGTGCAACCGGCTCACTGGGACGGGGTCCCCCGGCATCGTGTCCGAAGGTGCACGCGTGGGACGGGGGCACGTGCAGGGTCGGGGACCCAGGACCCCGCTCTGCCCCCACGGTGCAGATGACCTGCAGTGGATGCATTAAACCTCAATGAAAATTCCTTATTCAGAAGTAAATTAGTGAAATTTGGGTTCCCCCCCAAGCCGTGCAACCGGCTCACTGGGACGGGGTCCCCCGGCTGTGGATGGAGAGCCAAACCAGCCGCTGCGACCCGGGGACACCCCCCCGCTCCGGG
>NW_009191161.1:0-527 GCF_000690835.1 Fulmarus glacialis | reverse complement strand
CCAGCCGCAGAGCCGGAGACCGTCCCGAGGAGCAGGAGGCTCCGCAGACAGTTTGCGGCGGCAACCGGCGCGGGGATCACCTCCGAGATGCCAAGGGGGGGAAACGAACCCAGGCAGAAATGCCATGAGGAGGAGGAGGAGGAGGAAATCCAGAGCTTACACTGAGGAGAAAGGCTGGATCATGGGAGGTCCCAGCCGGTGCCCTGGTCCCCAAGACAGGGATGCTCCCCTGGACCTCGGGGATTTCAAGCTCAGCACCAGCCCAGGAATGAGATACGATGCATGCATTAGAAAAAGCAAACACCTTAAAATAGGCAGGCAGCCCCGGCAGGGAGGCTCACGCTCCCACACCAGCTTTACTTCCCCTTGGTCTGCAGCACCTGGAGCCATTTTCCTGCTCTTCTGCTTCAGCTCTCCCGCAGGTCCCACCTAACATCTCCCCACCCCTGGCCGCCAGCTTCGGGCTCGAAAGCAAAGGGGGGTTTCTCGCCCCAGCTTTTCGAGGAAGCCGTCTCCGTCGCAGCTCC
>NW_009191160.1:6227-7323 GCF_000690835.1 Fulmarus glacialis | reverse complement strand
TCCCCCCGCTAACCTCCCCCCTCCACCCACCCATCCATCATCTCCCTGGGGCTATGGGGAGCTGGGAGCCAGCCGCCCCACCGGCGTGCGCTCACAAGCACAGGCACTGGGCTTGGCAACATATTTCAAGAGCCTTTTGCCTGCTGCAGGTGCTTTGCATTGACAAATCGAATCATGGGGAAATAATTTATTTCCTAATGCTGTTTGCAGCATGTTAGCAGGAGAATTTACATGAGAGAGATTACTTTAATAACCAAAAAATTACAGTGCAGGCCTCCCCGCCATGTCGGCTTTGATATGTAATTGTTTCAAGTTTAACCTGTCTGGAGGGGGGAAGGTGTTATTAAATCTATAGCATCTCCCGCTGGCGAGGGCAGGCGAGGAGGAGCACCGTGGCGGGGACCCCCTTCCCTGCTAAATGGGGGACAAGCTGAATTAACAAATCACTCCAGCCTCCGGCAGAGCTGCTGCCTCCAAGGCGCAGCTGGAGCAGAGGGGGTCTTCTTTGCCTTGCTCTTATGCCGATTTAATCGCCTTCTCTTTCCTTCCCTCCTTTTTTTTACTGTGCCTGACCCTACGCAGGGCTCACCACCTCTGCTCCCCTCTCCTTGGCTTTCTTCCCAGCGGCCCTGCAGGCTTGCTCCCCTCTTTTCCCCAGGGCTGGGAGAGGAGCTGTGCAAGCCCCCGAGGAGGGGGAGAGTTGGGATTTGACTCTGCATCGCGTGTCTGGGTTTGGGGGGTTCCACTCATAGGACCATTTTATTCCAGGTGGAGAAATAGTTGGCGCTGCCCTCCTTTCCGCGCCCCTCAGGGTGAGGAGGCTCTCGTTGGTCCGGGGAAGGGGAGCCGTGTGCTTTGCTATTTGACCTTATGAGATCCCTCGAAGTGCTTCCCCCCTTGCCCGCCACAGCGGTTTTGTGACTCTGACCCCGTTCTCTTCTCTCTTGGCAGCAAGAGCTCCATCCTGAAGGATGCCATGGCAGCGGGCACCCCCAAGGTAAGTGAGCACAACTCAGCATGTATCCCCACCCCGAGGGATGCTCTTTACACCCTCTCGCCTTCCCACTCCCTGTCCTACTACTCGGTGTCCCCCAGG
>NW_009191160.1:0-6131 GCF_000690835.1 Fulmarus glacialis | reverse complement strand
TGGGGGCTGCCGCTGTCCCCATTCACCTGCTGGGCTGGAGCGGTCACGTCCCTGCAGGGGCTCTCTCGTTCCCCGTGCAGCCAAGGGATGGTGGAGCTGAAGGACCCAGCGGGCTCCGGGACTCCAGATTGTGTCTAATGACAGCTAATGAGAGCTGATCACACGCAGGCTGAGCTCAGCCTGGGAAATCACGTGTGGGAGTTCCTGGAGCCAGAGCCATATGCCAGCTTCGGAAGAGGGGAGTGGGACTGCCTCAGGTGGAGTGAAACACACCTGAGAAGGAGCCCAAATCACTAAAAGACCCTGTCTCAGCCGCATCTCCCTCCCCGGGACCCACCTCCCATCCCCTTGGCTCAGAATGCAAAAATACAAAATGCACAGAGCGTCATGCCATCACTGCAACGGGCATCACTTACTAATTAGCATTACTGTTAGCTGGACTTCGTGTGATACGGTGGTGGGAAGGACACAGAGCTTGGGCAGGCAAGTGGATGGCAGGGAACACTGCAGGGCAGCTGGACATTGCACGGCCTCTGAAAACCACGCTGTGCTCCCCAAGGCGGGCAAAGGCAAGTGGTCCAGGCTTTCCTACACTTCTGGTGACACAGACCAAGCCAGGGAGGCTCCTGGCTTCCAGGGAGGTGCCATCTCCTGGCATCTCCCGGGAGATGTCTTCGTGCTTGTTTTAATAGAATCGACTTCAGGTCTTACTCTCCCTTTTTTTTCCTAGAAGCTTTGGGTCATTTTTGATGTGTGATGTCAGAAACGGAGACTTGACATTTCAGCTCTAGGTTTTCCTCTTGGGGCTGGGTGTCTTGCCAAGCACATAAACACCTTGTCTGCTCCACCAAGCGAGGGGCTGGGGACCCACCGTGCTGACCCAAGTTCCCAGCAGGCAGGGACACCTCCCAGGTCAACCCAACAATTTCCCAAACCCCATAAGGGAAAATAAAGATCATGGCGATACTCCGTAATGCTCCACACCTTTGGCATTCCCATCTGCTGCATGACTATCCTTGTCTCCCGTGCCCTGTCCGAGGGGAGACCGAGAGGAGACCGGAGACCTGACTGTTTCTCTGTGAAAAACAAGCAGAGCAGAAAGCAATCCCCAAACCCACCCGCCGTTGATAATCCACGGAGCGTGAGGCCGCCTTGGGACATCTCGAAGGAGCTGGAAAGGGCACCCGCAAAATGAAAGCAGCTGGACTCTGCAAGCTTCCCTTTCCCTCCTCACCAGGTCTGAGTGTAGATAACTCAACGGTCCCAAACACATCGCCTGTGAAGGAGAAGGACGGCTAGGAAGACAGATTAGCTGTTTGGAGGGAAACGCAGCGAGTGACTGACAGAGACCAGATAAAGAAGAAGGTCCATCTCGCGGCAGGGCTGGGCTTTTGAAGTTTCCATTGACAAAGAATCCCATTTGCCTTGAGCGAGGGGATTAAACTGGGACTGGAGCATCGTTCTATGTAAAAGAGATCAATCGTCCCCTGTCACCACATGGATCTTTTCCCTTTGCCCGTCACGTCTGGGGCTAAGAACATTAACTTCAAGAAGCTGGGAGAGCAGGGAGGGAGAGGGTGAAATCAGGAAATCTTTCATTCCCTTCTCAGAGAGCTTGAAAGCCCCTCAGCCCGGGAGGATTCATTATTTCTAGGTGGCTTTTGCTGGGAGACAAGTCCTGTGTGGCATGGGAAGGCACACGCTGTCACCTCCACCTGAGCTTGGTATTAAAGGCTCCTTTGTAACCATGTGGGATTGAGGAGGAGGGTGGTGGGGAGATGAAGGCTGCTTTTTCCCTTTGTGCCCACAGAGCATCTGCAACATGCGGTGGGAATAGCCCATCAGGATGTAAAGTCTCTTCGAGAAAGTCCTGCTGGGGACAAAGCTGGGCCTCCAGGCCACCCTTAACAGGGGTCTCAGGCGGAGGGATGGAGGACAGACCCGCGGGTGGGCTTGCAGCCCATGCCCAGGCACCCAGGCATCGCTGGAGGTCTGGCAGGCACCGCCTAGGAACCTGTGCCGTGTCACGCTTCCCATCCCGGGCACTGGTGGAAGGAGCCACGGGGACTGCGGGGACTGCTGCGACATTTCCTGGCCGATCCTTCTCCTGGTGCCAACAACAGGGCCAGCATCTCCCCACCTCTCGGGAGCATCTCCTGGCTGCCTGGTTCCAATCAGGGATGTGGGAATTGGGGTCGGGTGCAGGCTGGTGTTGTCAAAGGTGTTATCTTTGTGGTCGCCGGTGGCTTTAAGACCACTTTAGTTCTCATTTAGGGCCTTTGCGTACACTACCATGGGCTGTCGCTGCTTCTATGCTGGCTTAAGACTCTTCCTGGGGTGCAGCTGGGGGCAGGGGATTTAACTCCCCCCATGCTCTTGTCTCCTGGCTCTGCTCCTATCCCTTCCTCGCCGTTGCCCCGGCAAACATCTCTCCTGGCAATAAAAGCCCAGATGTAAACGCGTATTCCTCTCTCGCTGCTTTCCTGCCCCTGAAGAGCTGTCACTCACTGCACTGGGTCAATTTTCATGGCAATATGTCAAAGAAAATCCAATCACTCAACATGGGATGTGATGAATGCGGGATTATTGTATCAGGTTCTTCTATTATCGGAGCCGACGGAGGCAGTGACGGCCAAGCAAGGGCTGCGAGCTGGGGGGCTCCGGCCAACACATCTGCTCGCTGCCTGGGCTCCCTCTCTGCGAAGGCAGCTCAGAGAGCAGCGCTGAGCACCGAATAGCTCCGCAGCGTTTAGGGTCCTCGTTTGCTTTCTGTTAGTGACCAACCCCAATCGATGGTGGTATGCCAGTGTGGACAAGGCACTTGGACAAGCAGATGACAAACCTGTGTAGTGAGTCTCAGGATGAGATTTTTATCCAACCCTGACTGCCACTTAGGCAAGCTGGTGACAACAAGCTGGGCTCTGCCAGCCTCTGGCTGGGGAGAAGGGCCTGAGATAGCCGCTTGGTGTCTTCCGGAAGTCCCGTGGCCTGCGGACAGCGAGGGGAACAGCGCTGTCTCCTCCCAGCTGCAGTTTCTGTCCCTGATTGCAAGCTTGGATGCTCATCCCACGGCTTGTGATAGCCTTTGGTGCCTTGATCTTCATGTTGCTGAGAGCCAGGTAGCCCATTGAGCCCCCACAGGTCAAGGTGATGGCTTGTTCTTGCTGGGCTGCTTCGTGCCTGTGCTTTGCAGAAGGCAGAGGTGCAAAAAGGTGCTGAAAGCCCATCTCCTTTGCAGAAAGCACACCCAGTGGCCCTGCTCTGGGAAAGGTCTTCCTCATGCGTTGGGCTTCAAGGAGAGTCCTGGACATCGTAGCATCCTTCTCTGATGACATGTCTGAGATACCAGGAGGAAGAGGAGGGGTGGGAAAAGAAATTCTTCACCAAGGAGAAGTTTCGGTGTTGGTGGGAACAGATGCTTCACGCCCATGGGAAGGGATGGAGGATGTCCTTGCTCTTGCTCAGGTAGAGACCACAGCTCCATGGTCCCGTTCACTGGTGTGGGCTGAGCGTTGCTCACTAACCTTTCACTGTTATTCTGGGTCACCCTGGGGAAACCCAACACCAGAGCCGCTCAGAAGGGCACTTTCTGAAGGTGTGTCCGAGCCAGCCATGCCCCAGACCTCTGTGAGCCCAGAGCTTCCCTGCAGCAGTCCCCAGCGTGGCCACAGGCCATGTTTCAGGCAGGCCAGGCATCAGGGATGTCTTGCAGAGGTGTATAGACAACACCACGGGCTCCGTCCAGGCTTGTGGCTGCCCAGGAGTCTGTAGGTAGCTGTCAGCAGCATGCAGTTCCCCCAGGCATCGTTCCTGGATTTCACGCTCTCCCCTTACCTTTCCCCTCTTGCCTTGGCTGCCTCTTGCAAGGGGTTGTGCAGGAGAGGAGCACACGCTGAGCTGAACCCATGCTGGCGAGGTGTATGAGCAGTCCAAGTCCGCTGTTCCTGCTCTTCCTTGAGCAGCCGGCAGTAACTCTGAGCGTCAGCGTCCCCAGGTCCTCCTAGTGACCTAAGAGCACTTCTTTGCCACTGCCTGTCTGGCCTATGGCTCTCCCTCCGCGGGCTATTATCTAGGTGGGCTATCATCCCTGCCCAGAGAGATCTCAACCCCTAAATTTCAGGATATTAGCTGCAGACTAACCTAACAGCGTCCACTGAACTTTCTTATATCCTCTGTGAAAGTGCTGGTACTGACCGCTAAAGGGGAAGAGGCTGGGATCCGGGAAGCATCCCAGCTCTCGTGGCGGGTTTGGCATTCCTTTTCCACTGCTGCTTTCTAATATGTGACTGCAAATTGCCTTTCCCACTAACAGTCCAGCCCGTGCGCTGGCTCTTGCTGCAAACAAACACTGAAGCAAGCGGCCAGGAACAAAATCCATCTCCCGCACCCAGCAGAAGCTTGTGGCCGGTTTGTTTAGGTGTGCACCCAGCTCCTCGGAGGGTGCCCGCAGGCAGGCGGCCAGCACGCTGCTCCGAGACCTCCGGCGGAGCTGGGAGCCGAGCCACAGTGCCAGAGCCCTTTGATTCCCCCACCCACCCCCGTGATTTTACAGCTTCACCGAGCAGTTTGAGAGAGAATTACAGCACCTAGAGGGAAATTTGACCACTAAAGCCCTCCAAGGAAAAAGAGCTTTGAAGCAAGCAAGATTTGGAGCCTTAAACCTTGACAGAATGTCTGTATTAAGCCCTTCCCAGCTGCCTCGCTTGAGATGAAATTTCTAGCACAATCATTTAACTTCTCCATATCATGTCTGGTGGTAGGAACAGGGGACGGGTGTTAGGGCCCTGGGGTTTTAACTCCTTCTCTTGTGTCACTGACTTACTGCGGGGGGTGGAGAAGTCACTCACCGTATCTGTGCCCCCTCCCTCTGTAGCTGTGATTTACAAGGAAAGATTAGAAAGCTAAATCTGAGCGTTGTGGCAAAGCTATGGCCAAGCCAGGGACACAAGAGCAGCCCACAGATACGCGAAGGAGGGGAAATTACCTCGATGAGTGTCGGCTGAACGCGCTCCCTGCCAGTTCGGGGTGATAAATACCAGAGCCACTCCAAAAAAAGTCTCTGCCAGGTTTTATTCCATAAAACAAATTACCCCATGAACAAACAAAGCCCTTCGCTCCCCTTGGGCCGAACAGCTGTGCCCTCCCGTTAGTCTGGGGGAAACCGCTGTGTTCGGCAGGAGGAACGGAGAGGGATATGGTCCCGGAGGGGAGCCGGACAGGCTGGCAGACCCCGGCAGCCCTTGACCAGACCTCTCTCCCTCTCCATCCCCAATGGGCACTTCTGCTGGAAAGGGACCCTTTCCCCACCGTGTAGCTGGTGTCTCTCCCAAGAGGACCCAGAGCTCAATTGCAATCCCAGGTGTGACCGTAACATGCACAGAAATAAATCAGTAGCTCACATTTCTGTAAGCTTGCGGACCACTGGAATCCTTCAGCGAAGGCCAGAAGCTGCCAATACCATTATTTCTGTTCACTATTCACACCCTTCTCACATTTAAGCCTTTTATCCCCAGCTCCATCCCACCTTTATCTCTGCCAGCTAAAAGCCACTAGATAATTTTACCTCTAACTTTCCTGAGAGCAAATGTGGACACTCCGAAAGCTTCTAGGAAACTCAGCTCTAATAGTAGCATCTTTATGTCAGGGATTCTGCAGCAATAACATAAAAAATGGCTAGCAGAGTTAAGGGGGAAAATCGCAGCCAGGCCTGGTATCACTCATTGCTTTCGGGTTACAGTTCCCAAGTGATAACAGCTATTAGCAACACTTTGACGGCTTCCCTACCGTGGAGGGGAGGGCAGGAGATAGAAAACATGTCAAGCCATCACCTCCATGTTAAGTGATAAGTACCTATTTAGACGGCAGAGTTAAAGCTGAATGCATCAAGCAGGGAACACTTTGTGCCAAAATAAAAAAAAAAAAAAAAAAGCGCCATATAGATACATAAAAAGCGGGGTTAGGGTATTTGTTCTGCTGACAGCAGCTGTGATGGATTGTTTAAGAAAAATAGACTCCCTGTGTTTTTCCAGGGCTATCAGAAAGCAGGAGTCCAGCACTTTAATACTCTCAAATGACTGGCCTTGAGAGGCAGCAGAATGTCAGCGGCACCGGCTGGGCTCTCCCCGCGCTGA
>NW_009191159.1:428-1281 GCF_000690835.1 Fulmarus glacialis | reverse complement strand
CCTCCTCGACTGTTTCCTCTCTGCCGTGGAAGGAAGATTAATCATACAACTGCCTCCAAATAACTGTTTAGATATGCTCTGAATTAATATACTCCTTCAGTTTTCACCTAGGATGAGGATGACAGGACCAAAGATTGGATGGCTAAAGAGAGTAAGGGGTCAATGAAATCAATGTGAAGAGTACAAAGGTCAGAATAACCTCTTTCACAGAGGTCTGAGAGAACTGGCATGTAAATTACAGGTCCAGTAGTAAGCTTTTTGATTAAACTCTCCAGTAAGGAATGACACAATATGACACAGCTCCTGTTTTTAAAACCTGGGGAAAGCAGAGCAATCAAGGGAACTGTCCTGGAGTTTAAATTCGTATCTGGCAACTAAGCCCAAGTTGTCACCTGTAAGAAGTTACGTGTAACATATAACAGGTTTCCATAGGTTTTTAGTTTGGTTTTTTTTTTAACTAACAATTAGAAACATTTCTGAGTTCTTGTGTATTTGTTTGCCTTTGCAGTAGCACTCTGGGGGATGCAGCTGGCTATCCACCAGCTCGCAGAACTGTGCGCATTGCAACTGATGTTGAACATGAAAAAAGACACAAAAGAGAAAGTTGGAAGGTTCTCTCCAAGAAAAAAGCCATTTTTTTCTGGTTTTTCACATGTAAAAACCAAATATAATATTGCCAGCATTATCCTGATTATGAATGATCTATACTGTTCTTATTTTCTACAGTATTGTTCTCTTAAACCTCCACTGTGTTGTGCACATGCGCATACACACACACTCCACAACATTTACTGATGAGCTCTTCACCAGCTAGAACAAATTAGAGCCACCACTGGCAAAAGAGAGAACGTTC
>NW_009191159.1:0-205 GCF_000690835.1 Fulmarus glacialis | reverse complement strand
CCCCCCCAAGTCTGTTAGTGCAAAGCTGGGAAATAGCTCTGTGCCAGTGGTGCTGTGACTGTGACATCGGGCAATGCCAAAGAAACTGGAAGTCCCACATGCCACATAGCACTGTCTGAAGAAATGTATACTTCACTGACTTCTTCTTAGCCAGTTAATTAACATTCATGGTGGAAGGAGGGTAGGAAAGCTCTGCAGAGGGACC
>NW_009191158.1:721-1415 GCF_000690835.1 Fulmarus glacialis | reverse complement strand
TCTATATGGCCCATATAGGCTCTGCCTGCCCCATAGAGGCTTTATATGGCCCATAGGGCTTCTGCCTGCCCCATAGGGGCTCTATATGGCCCATATAGGCTCTGCCTGCCCCATAGAGGCTTTATATGGCCCATAGGGCTTCTGCCTGCCCCATAGGGGCTCTATATGGCCCATATAGGCTCTGCCTGCCCCATAGAGGCTTTATATGGCCCATAGGGCTTCTGCCTGCCCCATAGGGGCTCTATATGGCCCATATAGGCTCTGCCTGCCCCATAGAGGCTTTATATGGCCCATAGGGCTTCTGCCTGCCCCATAGGGGCTCTATATGGCCCATATAGGCTCTGCCTGCCCCATAGAGGCTTTATATGGCCCATAGGGCTTCTGCCTGCCCCATAGGGGCTCTATATGGCCCATATAGGCTCTGCCTGCCCCATAGAGGCTTTATATGGCCCATAGGGCTTCTGCCTGCCCCATACGGGCTCTGCCTACCCCATATAGGCTCTATATGGCCCCAACGAGCTCTCCCTGCTCCATATAGGCCTCTGCCTGCCCTATACAGGCTCTGTCTGCCCCATATAGGCTCTATATGGCCCATATGGGCTCTGCCTGCCCCATAGAGGCTCTATATGGCCCATAGAGGCTCTGCCTGACCTGCAGGGGCTCTATATGGCCCATACGGGCTCCGCCTGCCCCA
>NW_009191158.1:0-652 GCF_000690835.1 Fulmarus glacialis | reverse complement strand
GCTCTATATCGCCCATAGAGGCTCTGACTGCCCTATATAGGCTCTATATGACCCATACAGGCTGTGCCTGCCCCATAGAGGCTCTATATGGCCCCTAGGGGCTCAACCCTGCCCCACATCTGCCCCACATAGGCTCTGCCTGCCCCATAGGGCCTCTGCCTGTCCCATATAGGCTCTATATGGCCCATAGGGGCTCTGCCTTCCCCACATAAGCTCTATATGGCCCATACAGGATCCGCCTGCCCCATAGGGGTTCTGTCTGCCCCTCATAAGCTCTATATGCCCTATATAGGCTCTATATGGCCCATACAGGCTCTGCCTGCCCCACATAGGCTCTGTCTGCCCCGAACGGGCTACGTGTGCCCCATACGGGCTCTGCCTGCTCCATACGGCCTCTATCAGGCCCATATGGGCTCTATCAGCCCCGAACAGGCTGCGTCCGCCCCAGATAAGCTCTATCTCCCCCAAACACGCTGGGTCGGCCGCACGTAGGCTCTATATGGCCCCAACGGGCTGGGTCTGCCCCACATATAGGCTCTATATGGCCTGGATGGGTTGTATCTACCCCCCAAATAGGAGCTATATGTTCCAATAGGCTCTATATGCCCTGGCTGGACTGTATGTACCCTGGACGGGCTTCATCTGCCCCATA
>NW_009191157.1:1714-2016 GCF_000690835.1 Fulmarus glacialis | reverse complement strand
GGGTGTCGGTCCCGCTGCCCGGGGCGGGCAGCCCAGCGCCAGCCCGGCCATCCCACCCCTGCAAAAAATAGCAGCTTTTGGGTGCTTTATTTGCACTTTCCTTTTCTGAACTTGCCTTAAAAAGACGCAGAAGGGCTCGGTTTTCAAAGAAATGGCATTTAAATGACGTTCTTCCCTGCTCGTCCAGCTCTTAGCTGTAATCTTTTTGCTGTACGAAGCAACGAGCGTGCGTGGTACGTGGTGGGATTTTAGCTGTAATTCAGGGACAGACATAAAACTGCCAGGGTTATTATAAATTTTAT
>NW_009191157.1:264-1639 GCF_000690835.1 Fulmarus glacialis | reverse complement strand
CAACCACTCGGCTCGCAAAATTTATTGCGTCGCTCGCGACTCGCAGTAATTCTCCAGGTTTTCATATAATCCCAGGAAAAGAGTTAAAACGGAGCCTCTGCCTTAGTGCGTTCATTGCAAAGTGTGTGGGGCCAAAGTCTGGTTTTCCTGACACCCCTGGTAAATCCCGCGGGCTTGGCTGGGAAAATTGCCATGCAGGACATAAGGGGATCTGCTTTGAATTTCGAAATCATGCCAGCGGGAGAGGGGGCAGGAGCAGCGCGGGGACCGGGGGACACCGAAACACGGGTCCCAGCGTCACAGTCGGTGCTTGGGCCAGGCTCTTACCCCCCTCGCCCGCTATCGCAGGCTGAGCCGGGCACCGCCGGACCCACAACAGGGCACAAGGTTTTACTGGTACCAATAACTAGCTCCTGGGCTGATACATCACGGTTGATGGCCTCGGGATGGAAGGTTTGGGATGCAGGATGCTGCGGGGTTTTGTTGCCCGTGGGATGCAGAGGCACTCCCAGGCATGGATTTGGCCCAGCCATCCTGGGATTTGCCCATTTTTCATCACCTAACACAGAGGCGATAGGGTTTTGCATCCCCCCAGCCAACCCTTTCCCAATTTCACTCTCTTTGCCATCAGAAAGCTTTTCCCACCATCAAACCCTAAACTCTCCCTGCCGTTGCCGGAGCCCGTTCCTCCTTCTCTGCTCCCCGGGGCGATATTTCTTCCCTCCTTTGCAGCCCCTGCCGACAGCCCTTCCCCGGCAGAGCGAGGTGGATGTCGCGAGACCGAAGGGATGGGGTTTGTTTCATCTGTTCTCACCCTTCCTCTGGCTCTGCCCCGCTGCGTCTCTCTCGATGTGCGTCGCACACGTAGCACGCACAGCACCCGCCAGCCCTGCCCATCCATCTCGCACACCTTAACCGACGGGAAGCTCGAGGAAAAGCCCATAAACCAGATGGGAAACGAGGATGGGATTCGCAGCGTGCTTGTACTAATGGAAACCATCCTTTACTGCTTAACCAGAAGAAATAGCCACGTGCAAACCCATTGCTTCTGCCCAGGCAGCACATGGGGTGGCCTTGCGAGGATGCCTGGGGTGATGAGCCCTAACGCAAGCACGTGGCTCCGACATCCCCGCACACTGTGACTGATGCCAGCAGAGATTTCCACGAGCGACAGCTTACGCCGGGCGCTGTGCGTCACCGAACTCCCCTTTGCCTGCGGCAGCAAATTGTCCCATCCCCGGTGCCGGCACAACGCCCTCCATCTGCGCACACAGGCTCTCCAAATCCCCATTTCGCTGATATTTCTAATCGCACGGGACGAGCCTGTGCTGACGCGGGGGATCCCCTCCGCCTGCCCCGCTCCATGTATTTGCTG
>NW_009191157.1:0-222 GCF_000690835.1 Fulmarus glacialis | reverse complement strand
CTGGGGCCAAATGCCCCCCCCCCCGGGAATCACAGCCGCCCCGAGGCCATCCCTGCCAGAGCCTGTGGTTGCAGCTGCAGTGCCCGGCAGAGCTCCTCTGCTCATCGCTGGGGCCCTGCGAGCCCCAGGGGCTGCGCGGGGGCATTTCTGAAGCGCCGATGTGATGCAAGCAAAACACCGCTTCGTTTCGGGCAGTTGTCGGCTTTCTGCTGGCCTCTGCCC
>NW_009191156.1:4470-4685 GCF_000690835.1 Fulmarus glacialis | reverse complement strand
GCAGCGGCTCTGAGAAGCCACAGCCGGGCCATGTATCAGCTTGGTGGCGCTGACACACAGCAGTGACACAGGGGGATCCGCTGCAGCGCCTTGGGGCCAGGGGACCTGTCCGGCCAGGCAGCCCCACACCACACATCACGCCAGGGGAAAGAGGCACTGGATGAAGAACAGATGAAGAGCAGATCCACCAGAGAGCTGGGCACCTCTCCTGGCTG
>NW_009191156.1:0-3905 GCF_000690835.1 Fulmarus glacialis | reverse complement strand
GACACCCGACGGCTGCCCGGGGGCTCACGGGTGCAATGGCCGGCTGCTGCCTCCCCGGTCTGGGGAAGGAAAGCTCCGGTGCTGCCGGGTGCCGCAGCACCCAGGAGGGAGAGCCACCGCAGCCAGCCGAGGGTAACTCTTAAACGGCAAAACAAAACAAACATCACTTTGCAGCTTGGATGAGAAGGCGTTAAACGTGCCACCGCCACGAGGGAGGATTACACAGGCTGCTTGAGGATCCGGCTCTCCACTAAGGTGTTTTTCACAGTAAACAAACAGACACGATGCTTGTTGCAATGTTAGAAGCAGCCTGATCAGGCACTCGAGCATCTTTCCTTGGCATTTATCACTGGTCTGCTAATTAGTCAAGAAAAGCAGTCTCCTCCTTAGATGTAAGGCAGGAGCAGCCGGCAACAGCACAAAGACAAATCAGCATAACTCTGCCCTGTCCTCAGGTTTCACCTGCGCTGGCACAACAGAGGCCCGGGCATTCCCCCGAGCACCTCGTTAGCTCTGGGGACAACGGCTGGGCAGACCGTGACGAGACCACTAGGAGAAGGGAAGGGAGGAGGACGAGGTAGGTAAACCCTGCACTGTCCCGGCTTGCACCAGGTGCGCAGCTGGTGGGAAAGCACACAGTGATGCCAGCCAAGCACCCGAGCACCGTGCAAGTGGGTGAAGTCGTCTGCAAAGGCGTTGGGTCGCACGGGTGACACACCATCTCCCTCCTGCTCCCCTGAAGTAGCAAAACCCCTTCTCTAAATAGTGGTTTTGTTTCCCGTTGACTTGACAAAGCAGAGCATCAGGTCCAGCTGGAGCTCGCCACCACAGGCAGCGACCCAGGAAGAGCTTTTTTCGCCCAGAACACGGCGTGAGCGGGCGTTGTTCTGGTGGGAGCTCAGTCTGTCACAGGGAACAGCACTTTCTTCCGGCCCAGCGTTACCTACAGCAGCTGCTCCAGAAGAGAAACTATCGCGCAAGAAAAGATGCTCCGTCCTGCGCCTCACTCAGCGGAGTTTGGGCCGAGTGTTTCTGAGACCGCAGTTCTAGTCAGTTTAAAAGAACAAAAAAAAAAAAAGCAAAAAGCTTCCCAAGAAAAAAACCAACCTTGGCCTTTCTTGGATATTAAAGGTGAACAGTTATGGCCAGAAGAAAACCTCCCCTTGCATCAGGGTCCATTTGCAGTTGTGAGAGGGAAAAACTCAGACCAGCAGGTCCCACCTTCCTCAAGGAGAGCTGAAAGAGCAACGTTTCAGCCGGCAGCCGCAGCCCCACCAGCAACGCTTACAGGGTGACCTCCAGTGGGATGAGGAAGACATGACAAATTTCACATTACATGAAGAGGAAACTTTATTTTAAATCCATCTCTGTGCATTATAAAGGAGCAGAAAGGGGAAAGAACAGGGTCCTTTGGAGCTTACCGTACCACCACCCCAGGGCACTCGCGCGGCTACAGGATTTCAGGCTGGTTACAACGTGAGTCGACTCCTGCCACTTTGGCAGAGAGGTGTAACCGTCAGCTCCACCAAGGTGAAAGGAGGACAGAAAGGGTGTGACGCGCACACAATCGCAGATGGGAGTTATATCCCTGCAGTCCTACATTCAAACTGCCCGACGGGCTCAGCAGATGGACTTTCAGGCACGGAAGAAGTGGCCGACCCAGCCCCGTGCCCCGTTGCCTCCTCAGATGAGCTCCAGTGACGCAGGCGACAGCCGGGGGAATCCACGTCAGGTCCCGTCTCCCCTCCGTACCACAGCAAGAGCCACCTCCACCTGCCAGACAAGCTGGCGCCTGGCAGGCACGCCTGCTGCCGAGGCTGCTGCAGCGCCCCGAGCAGCTGAAGCCCCGCTCAGAGAGCAGCCGTTCGCCGGGGCTCACTGACAAGACGCCAATGGTCCTTGCTCAAGCAGAGATGACTCCTGTCTTCCCCGAACCGCATGCGAAGGAGTACAGCCTGGCAGCCTTTGACAAGGGAACTTGTCAAAACACAGTTTCAGACAGCTACAGTCACATCCATTTTGAAACAGTTAACTTCTCCTGCCCTCCCCTAACAACTCTGCAAGCCCCCCGTGTTCAGCAGCAGCTTTCCAGCTACAGCAGCTGGCTTGTTTCCGTAACTCCCCCAAACTACACCCAAACACGGCGTCGGTGTCTCAGGACTTGGCGCAGGACTCCCCAGGCCCTCCTCCAGCGGACCGAGGGTGCTTTCCCGTGCTGCTAGCTCCCCTGCCTCCACCCTGCTTCCTCTTCATTTGGCCCTGTGACTCCGCTTTAAGTGTCTCAATCCAGAAGGCGTCAAAAGAGCCAGGAGCCTGGTATCCCGGCTCCTGAGGATCGAGGGCGTCTTTGCTGAGTAGGACACATATGGCAGGAATGTTTCTCTTCACTGTCAAGGCATCGAGGCCTGCCTCAGGCACAATGGGTTCCCAGATCTCTTCGATCTGTTTGAAGAGCACTTTGGTGATCTGGTGCAGCTCTTTGAGCCTTCGTTTCATGATCTCCACACAGGTGATGGTCTTGCTGACGGCCTTGCCTGAACCAGTGAAAAGGATCTGCCTCACCGAGTCCAGCTCCATCTTGCCGATGGCATAGCCCATCAGATTTCTGATTTTGCTCCCGTCCTTCACTTTCATTTCAATAATATCAGGGGGCAGGTCAGTGAAAGGAAGAGGACAAGGTTTCTCCACAATTTTGGTTTTCTTATAGTTCTCCATTCTGCAGTGCTGAAAAGGAAAATGGATCCATTAATACAAACTCCCACTATAATTGCTGCGCAAAGAAACTCTCACCACAATTAGCTACAACCTTTCCGCTGAAGGGCACTCCGAGCTGTCAGAGTTGGGATCCTGAAAAGGCATATCCAAAAGACCAGCAAGAATGCCCTAGTCAGGCTGAGGAGTCACTTGTACCCAGACTTCCTCAGCACTACCTACAGCATGAGCACTGCCACAGGGCAGCCTGGGCCCCGACAGGCACGCAGTGAAAGGGACAGCTTTGGTGTTGTGGGCCTAAGCAGGATGAAGTAGAAAATACAGGCTGCATCTCAGGGAAAAACAGAGAACAAATGGGTGAGCTGAAGTTATTGGGAACAGAAGCCAGTGGCATACTGACTAGAACTGCACACCGTGAGATGCACCAGAATGTGCATACAATGAACCCAGGCACAGCTCACCTTCAGCAGCTCGGGTATGTGACAGACACAGGCTCGTGGGGCTCTGAGCCCCACGACTGGCCAGGCTAGGTGAAAGGCCAGGGAATAGATACTGGATAAAACAGTGCAGGTCGCAGGGGAGATGGCTAGCCAGGGGTTGCAGGCAGAAGACACGTGACTAGCAAGAAGCAAGGCAACAGAAAGGCACATGATGAACAAAAAAAGGGTTCTCTGAGGGAAGTGAAAGACAGATGGGTCCAGTCTCATAGCTCCCCTCTCTGCCAAGGCAGCCTCCCTCTACTGGCATCCTTACCGAGGCCTGCCTAATCTGCGTAGGGCACCCCTCTCCCCACCACAGAAAGCCCAAGGTGCCCAAGCATGCAGCACTAAGGCTTTGTTATCTGTAGGCTCGTGAGCCCTGTTTCACCCAGAACCAGCACCTTGTACCCCATCCCCTATGGAGACAGGACAGGTCAATGCCCCCGCTCTGTACCGAGGAAGCACACGGTCTCCACGAGGCCCTCACCCCCAGCACGGCAGCAGCCCGCCCTCGGTGCCTGGGGGCCCGGCACGCACCCCGCTCTGCTGGGGAAGAGCAGCGCCAGGCCCCGCGATAACGTCCCCGCGATAACGGGAGGACCCCGCTGCTACAGGGGATGGGGGTGCGGGCTGCCAGAGGATGGCAGGGAAGGTCGAGCTCGCTGTGCTACGGGTTATGAAAGCCAAGCCGCTGCTGGGGGGCTGCGACCGGGG
>NW_009191155.1:2422-2670 GCF_000690835.1 Fulmarus glacialis | reverse complement strand
CCCCCCCGGGGGGGTGACCGTGCCCGGGGCCTCGGGTGCTGCAAGGATGGGAGGGGAGGTTTGGGGCTGCGGGCACGGGGGGCTCTTTGCTTCGTTAACACCATTAATACCACCCTGTCTTGTGCCTCTCCCCCTGCCAGGCAGCGAGAAGGGATGCAAAGGCGGGTACCAGGCGATGCCCGCAGCCTGCCGGGCCCCTGTGAAAGCCCCAGGGGAACTGGGGGGCCCGCTGGCAGCACCCCCCGGCC
>NW_009191155.1:1105-2086 GCF_000690835.1 Fulmarus glacialis | reverse complement strand
AGCCTACGGGAGCACGGGGTCCCCGAGCTCCCCGAGCCCCTGGGCAAGAGCAAGAGCAAGAAGAGGAGGAACAGGACGACCTTCAGCACGTTCCAGCTGGAGGAGCTGGAAAAGGTTTTCCAGAAGACGCATTATCCCGACGTCTACGCCCGTGAGCAGCTGGCACTGCGGACGGACCTGACCGAAGCCAGGGTGCAGGTACGGGCACGGGGCCCTGGCTCCCGTCGGGGGGGGGGCGGGCCGCCCGCGCGTTTTTCCCCGGGCGGTGCTGGGCAGAGCTGGAGGATGCTTTTTCCTCCTCCGCAGGGTGTTGCTGAGTTAGAAGCTGTTTTTCCCAGGAGGATTTTGCTAAGCCCCGGAGGGAAAATCCCAGCCCAAGCGCTCGCTTCACCCACCGCCACGGGGTGTGGGTGCCGGTTGCCTCTCCCAGCTCCCTCCAGTTCTCCCCTTGTCCCCTCTCTGCAGCACCCAAGGGGTGGGAAGAGCCAAAATTTGGGAGGTCATTGCCAACCTCCCCCCCCAGCATCCCCTAACGTGATCCCCCCCGTGCATCCATCATCCCCAGCCTCCTCCAGCTCAGCTCCCTCCAGCCCAGGGATGGAGCTGCCATCCCAGGAGAGGGGTCCCCGGGGGCTCAGCACAGATGGGGCTGAGAGTGATGCATCCCGGGACGTGGGGCAGGATGAGGCCCTCCTTCGCCGTCCCGGCTCCGCTGGCATCATGCCTGCGTCAGGCCAGCGAGCTCCTTCCAGGGGCGTCTCCGTGTGGTTTGAGGCTCCCGGCGGGAAGGGGCGGCTGGAGTGGGGCACCTGATGGGGAGGAAAGCAAAGGCGGGGGGGTAATGAAGAGAGCAGGGAGCACCCATCGGGTGCTGGGTGCCTCAAGTCACCGAGTCCTGGGTGCTGCCCTCTCCGTGGGGCAGGAGCTAGGGACAAGGCACAGGCAGGGGACGTGCAACCCGAGCCTGCAACCACCCCACAC
>NW_009191155.1:0-850 GCF_000690835.1 Fulmarus glacialis | reverse complement strand
CAAAAAGCCTCATTCTCCATCAAAACCTGGGGTAAACAAAGCCCAGAAGCACAAGGGAGAGAAAAGAACCATGCACGGAGCAGGACTGCTTATTTTCCAAGAGGGATAAGAGAGATTTCTGCTCTTGGGAGGGGAAAAAGCCTGGTGAGCTCCAACAGGGCTCAAGGGCAGCTTTCTCTGTTCATCTCCAGTCTAGCGGGATGCTGGGGATCGTGTTAGGGCTCTTTTCCTGCTGGGAAGATGAGCGTGGACCCGTGGTCCTGCGCCTCAGCCCCCTCCTCCATCCCCCAGGTCTGGTTCCAGAACCGACGGGCCAAGTGGCGGAAACGGGAACGTTACGGGAAAATCCAGGAGGTGAGAGACTCCGTGGCCTTTTTTTAGAATATGATTATGTTCATTTCTTTGTATCTTTCCCTGGTGACTCCCACTTATGAAGATGAAATTTGGACTGTTTAGCCAGTAGAGAATTTCAGCACAAAACCAACCAATTAGGGAAAACGAAGCATTAGAAATGGCCTCTGTGTCAGGTGGGACCACTTACACCTTGGAAGGATTTCTGCTTCTTCGAGAAAGACCTCTACATTGCCTAGAAGAGAAGAGGATAGCTTAAAGCTTGTGGGGTTAGGAGAGTTTTAGTTCTTGGAAGTGTTTTCAGTGGGTTTTTTTTAGCATATTGCAGGTAAATTTCTTTTTTTTTTTTTTTCCCCACATTGAAAAGCAGAAAAATAATTTAAAACTCAGCTTCACGCGCGTCCCCGATGCCGAACTCTCCCACGGCCGCCCTGCGCAGGGTGGGGAGGAGGAGTTCAATCAGGATTCAACCCCCCCCCGGCAATTAAAATAAAGCAAA
>NW_009191154.1:3468-3678 GCF_000690835.1 Fulmarus glacialis | reverse complement strand
AGCGCCGGCGGGACAGCCTTCCTCTGGAAAGCGGGGCTCAGCCCCATGCCCAGCCCCTTCCCAAACTGAGTCACACCCCAAAAGCTGCCGGGTCCCCCTTTTCCCCTCTCCCCGTAGGCTGCTCCAGAACCAGGTTGCTCTAACTGCGAGGCTGGAAATTTAGAGGAAGCTCCTTAAATACTTTTGTGGCCAATTTTATTGCAGTCTGTG
>NW_009191154.1:3042-3318 GCF_000690835.1 Fulmarus glacialis | reverse complement strand
CAAGTCTCTCTTAGTTCGAGTTAAAAAGGGCTTTGAAAAATAGTTCTGCTGTGAAGGTCCAGGCTCCCCCGCTTCAAAACCTCTCCAGGTAACAGAGCTGAGCTCTGGCCTCTGGCCTCTCGTCGGGCCGTGCCTGCTGCCGAACTGGGCTTTTCACCATGTCCCGCATCCCTCACGGCGGGCACATGAGTCCTGGTTCACTTTCCTCCTCCCCAGACTGAAGTTTTCTAAGAAAAAAGGATCTTTTCAGAGCTTGTCTTCTGCCCACGCCTCGCA
>NW_009191154.1:2481-3028 GCF_000690835.1 Fulmarus glacialis | reverse complement strand
CCCCGCGCCTCCGGGCTGCCGTGCCCCGCTGTTGCGTTGGTGGTCTCTGCCTGCGGCTCCCCCTCCCCGGCCGATCTGACCTGGGGCAGAAGGAAGCTGAGCAGAGTGCAGGGACGGTCCCCTGAGGTGTTCAGCCAGGGAATCGGGCTCTTCCTCGCATTTCATAGGGTTTCTGCCCTCAAAAAACAATTTTTAGGCAATTTTGATGCTGTAGTCTGGAAATGGCAGTGGTTACGGCTCCCCCTCCCCGGCCGATCTGACCTGGGGCAGAAGGAAGCTGAGCAGAGTGCAGGGACGGTCCCCTGAGGTGTTCAGCCAGGGAATCGGGCTCTTCCTCGCATTTCATAGGGTTTCTGCCCTCAAAAAACAATTTTTAGGCAATTTTGATGCTGTAGTCTGGAAATGGCAGTGGTTAGGTGGTATGTGTGGCACCTTCACTCTTGAAATCTAGTGTCTAAGCGTGCAGCAGGAACTCCATGGCCACTCATGTCCACAGGGCCAGCTTCAAACAGGTTAAAAAAAGGCCAAAATTTTCAGTTTAAAAATA
>NW_009191154.1:299-2465 GCF_000690835.1 Fulmarus glacialis | reverse complement strand
CCTGTCTACAGCCATTTGCCTTGATGTGCCCATAGGATTCCTTCCTGGCAGTACGAGGTCTACAGGACAGCGGCTGCCTTCCCCAGACGGCCACGCCAGTCCATCGCGGGGCGAGGGGATGCCGCAGCGGCTGCGGTGGGTGCCAGGGCAGAGCGGGGGCTCACGGCGGGGCAGAGCACCCCAGGGTGCCATGTCGCTCAGCCCTGGGCTCCTCCACCATCTGCCAGCGAACTAGACACCGTTTTCTATTTTAAGAACTACCTGAAGATCCCGTGGTTTGGAGAGCTTCTCCAGCCCGGTTTTGTAAGAGCACATTCACCTGCCAGGCGGAGAGCAGTGTGTGTTTGGATGCTGCTGGTTTTAATAAGAAAATATTTGGGTAATGTTGTCATGAAGCAAGTCTTGTAACGAACCCAACAGGCTGGTTTGGTTTTGGGGCGAGATGCTTGAATGCACCGAACTCTCGCCTGGGTCACTTGCTAAAGGCAGGGCTTCCCTTGCCGGGGCTGGGCTCCTGGGCCGGGGCAGCGCCCGCGGACCAGCTTCGCTGTGACATCCCTCACCGGTCCTGGGGGGCAAATGCCGCCCTTGTGCTTCAACCGGGGGTAGTTAAAATAAATGTTAGGCTTGAAACTGATAAAGGAAATACAGCTGATAGAAATAGTCAGTGCTGGAGAGATTCTCCAGAGAGCGGATTTTGGCCCTGTAAGCCTTTGGGCTCTCCAGCAGCCGGCCAGGCGTGGGGAGCAGGGCTTGGAGAGGGGAGGAGGGGCTCTCACCCGCAGTGTCAGGATGAGCCATCCCCAGGGCAGGGACTGTCCCCAGCCCCTTCTCCCTCTCTTGGAAGGCTGGGCTCAGCCCCTGGCCCCCGGGAAGCAGGGGGATCCCTGCCCACCCTCGTGGCTTTGCTGGTTTGTTTCCAAACCCATCATTGTCTGCAAGCTGCTGTCATTTAAACTGATGTTCTGCAGCTCACCTTTAAAACAAAGCCCCAGCCGGTCTCATGGGAAGGGAATATCAAAGGGGGTTGGGTTTTTTTCCTCTATTTCCCCTTGCAAGCTCGCTCTGTTCTGTTCGGCAGGCTGGCATCTCTGCAAATAAATAAATAAATAGAGACACGCCGTGGTGCAGTGGTACAAAAAGCAGAAAACCAAAGCGAAATCAAAATGCATCCTCCTGTTAAAGCCCCTGGGGCCATTTCCCGGGGCCACGACGAGTGAGCAGGAACATCCAGGATTTGTTTTCACGCTGGGACCTGCTGCACCCCGTTGTTGCTCTGGCTGTGAAATGCCCTCCTGTGTTTTGCTGGACTCGGCGGGTTGGAGGTGCACCCCAACGAGATAATAGCAACTCTACTACAGGTGCATTTTTTAAGCAGAATTAACCAGGCGACTGTCCTTGTGCGAGGTCTTCTCGACAAAGGAAAATTGCCATTAAGGGACTCGGGTCTGTCTGGAGCCTGGCTGGACGTGTGGAGCCCTCCGTGTCTCCTGGGCCTGCGACTGACCCAGTGACTCCAGCCATGCTCCGAAAACACCGGACTGAGCACAGTGACAGCTCAGGCAATCCAGTAAAAGGGACCTGGTGCCAGGTGGCACTTTTATTGGTGCTTTTTGCCGACTGGAAGAGATTCTCCAGCGGCCCCCGACCCTCCACCGTGCCCAGATACGCCAGGTCCCTCCGAATTCAGCCGGCTACAAGTTCAGTCCCTGCCAAAGCTCCTGCTTCGCGTGGTAAAGCAGCAGCAGGGACCCGGAGAAGGAGCAGCCTAAAGACTCTTCCTGAGATTTTTTATTTTGCTTGGCTTGGGTTTGTCTTTCAGGAACCACAAACAAGTTAAGCTGCTTCTGTCTGCGGCTGGTGCTTGACTAACCTTGGCGGTGGCAGAGGCAGCCGGGCGGTGGGCGTCCACCAAAGTCCTCTGCTCTCCAGAGGTTTCTCAGGTGCTTTCACGTGTTGGAGAGGTCAGCATCCCGCAGAGACACGCAGGGCTGGGGAGGGGGTTTGCTGTGTCCTGCCTGCACTGAGCCAAGATTCTATCTTGCCTTTCACAGGCTTATACAACACAGAAAAATAGTCTAAAAATCTAAAATCTAAATGGACCGTCCCGGGCGCGGTGCTGGGAGGAGGCTCGCTGAGCCCCGCTGCCGTCCCAGAGCACCCGCT
>NW_009191154.1:0-276 GCF_000690835.1 Fulmarus glacialis | reverse complement strand
AGCCCCGGCGGAGCTGCTGGCTCTTCGTGTGCTGAGTTGGTGTTTGTACACAACAGGCCTCCGCTGGCTTCTGCTCCTGCAATACCTCCAGCTCTTCCCGGCTCCTGGAGGGAGACAGAGCAGCATTGCTGAAACACCTGGAGATCTGGCGAATGGCTCCTTGCGCAACATGGAGCCTGGGCTGTGTTGGCAGCTGGGCTCCGAACGGGTGCATTCCCCACTTTGAGACTCAGCCCTGCCGGCTGCCAGCCCCATTGACCCCACTTTGCCCAGGGA
>NW_009191153.1:938-1140 GCF_000690835.1 Fulmarus glacialis | reverse complement strand
CCGCGGCTGCATCCCAGCGGGACGGCATCGCCGTGGAAGGCCTCGACGCCCCCGGGCTCCCGGGCTCCCTGGGCCTGGGGGCACACGGCCATACGTGGCACCGCACCGATGCCGCACCCAGGGTGGCAGCAACAGCTCATCTGCAAGCAGGGCACAAAGCCATGGTCTGGCAGAGGAGCAGGCAGGGGCAGGCAGGGCCGGC
>NW_009191153.1:0-907 GCF_000690835.1 Fulmarus glacialis | reverse complement strand
GCAGGGGACACCGGCACAGGGCTGGACCCCCTCGCTCTCAGATGGGGGAAAAAGGGAAAAAAGAAAAGGGCAGGAGTGGGGAGGACAGGGCAGGAGCTGCAGCCTGAGCACAAGCCACTTGCCGACTTTCTTGCAAGCTCCAAGATGCTGTGGGAGGGTACTGGCACAGGCATATTACATTTATTTATAGGCATTTCTGTGGCACTCAATTAAACGCTGTGGTGGAGATATTGCAGCGTGAAGAGTATTTAGAGCCGTTTAACACCTCTTAGTCGGCAAAAGCCCATCTGATTCCTGCAGCGAATTGGGAAAGTGCGCACAGCAAGGGCAAGAGGAAGGAAGACTGCCCCTTCCCAGCCCCATCTCCACTTGTGAAGAGAGACGGGATCACTGCACTCGTGGCAGTGCATCCACGAGCCTCGCGCGACGCTCCACTGCTTCTAGGTCAGCAGGCGAGGGACACGCATCCCTCCAGCCACTGCTGGGCAGGTAAGGGGGCTAAGCCATGGGGCAATACGGCAGGGCCGTATCACTCCCCAGCATCCCCAGCTGCTTCCCACGCCCTGCCAAAGGATGGGACCTGTCCACAGAAGGGCACGGAAATTCCTGATGCTCAGCAAAGGCTTCTTCACAGCCTTCACTGGGTTTCTATTAACCGCTCTGCAAAACCTCACTGCAACTTATCAGGATGGCGAACGGCTGAGCCAGTAAATCTCTAGATCTCAGGATAGCCATTGGGGGAGAGAGTTCAAAGGAAAGGCTGACAAGTGCACGCCAAGGTTAGCTCTAATTGCACCGCTGCAAATTCACCGGTGGCACTTTCACCCTCTGAGCTGTTGGCTCCGCTCTCCCGCTCTGCCTGCGGTGCTTGGCCTGCCCGTCCCCCGGCCACGCAGCTCCCAAGCGC
>NW_009191152.1:3453-4122 GCF_000690835.1 Fulmarus glacialis | reverse complement strand
CACCCCCTCCTGTGGCACCCCCACCCTGCTCCCAGGGCACAGGGCTGTGCCAGACCCCCCCTGCACCAAATCCCATGGTCACGTGCTGAGCCCCACGAGGGCAGTGGGACCCGTTCCCCACTGCCTGCTCTGGCCATGCACCCGCCATGGGTCTCTCCCCAGGAGCACCGGGCGCCTTGGTGTGCAGGGCTGTGGTTTTGTGAAATATGGCCCCTATAAATCCCGCCGGGTGCGAGCCGTAATTCTCAATATATTTTCAAATATAGTTCAATTATTTTTCCCATATATCATGGGGAAATTGCATTGGCGAGTGGCGGCGCTAAGCAGGGAGCACGTGGCAGGGCGGCGTTAATAGGATTGTGCATGGTATTATGCATGAGGTCGTTCAGGACACAGTGGGGAACCTCGCGTGCTCTGGAGAGACGGAAAGGAATAAATCAGGCTATTAGCCCAGCACCTTGCTCAGGTCTGCAGGGGATTAATCTCCGCAGCGTGCAGGGATCCCAGTCGGGCTGCCTCCCTGCTCCTCCCAGCAGCTCTGTCCCGCTCCCTGCCCATGTCTGCCCAAAGTATGGGGGAGCGGAGGCAGCGCTGGACATGCCAGGGTCACCAAAGTGGGTGTGACATGTCACCAGGGAGCGGGCATCCTGGGCCTGCTCACCGTCTCTG
>NW_009191152.1:2829-3422 GCF_000690835.1 Fulmarus glacialis | reverse complement strand
CGTAGCGAGGCTAGTGGGGCATCCCAGGAAAGCCCTGGGTGTCTCGAGACCTTCTCTGGAAAAGCCTCATCCTTGGCTTGAGCTTGTGGAAGGGCTGAGGATGAGCATGTCCCCAGCCTGCCGCCCTTGTTCCGGCCCTGTGCGTGGTCCCAGCAGCTTCGTGCCCAGTGCCATGCTGCAGGTGGGCAGTGCGGGGTGCCCTCACCACCTCTCACCATGCGGCAGGCCAGCAATACCTGGGGAGCAGCCGCAGCCTTCAGGGCGGGCGCGTGTAATCAGCCGGGACAGTCACATTTCCTTCGGTTTGCCATGAATATTTATGCAATTTGCGCAGAGCTGCTGGAGCTGAGCTGCTGAGCCGGAGGGGAGATGGCAGCCTGGCCCCCCGGCTCCCCCCAGGTCCCATGGGACATCGCTGGGGCTGGTCCCGCTTGGCCGTGCCACGGCACGCACCTCCACACCACAGCCGGCAGGCAGCAAGGTGGGAAGCAAGGGTCCTGGGAGCAGCGACCTTGGGGACGGACGCAAGGGAGGGCAGGGTGTCCGAGGCGCGGCTGGGCACTGCTATGCCGGGGTTGCAGAGGGAAA
Source organism: Fulmarus glacialis (assembly GCF_000690835.1). Lineage (NCBI taxonomy): Eukaryota > Metazoa > Chordata > Aves > Procellariiformes > Procellariidae > Fulmarus > Fulmarus glacialis. Next base: position 2,834 of record NW_009191152.1, on the reverse strand, counting down.
CTCTG
>NW_009191152.1:0-2732 GCF_000690835.1 Fulmarus glacialis | reverse complement strand
GAGGGCCCGGCAGCCTCGGCACCGCCTGGGCTGGTGCCAACAGAGACGGAGCCCAGCATGCAAGCAGCAGGAGGACTTGGTTGCATCTCTCCAGGGTGTCTCTATTTGGGGGCAACTGGAATTACCCCAGGACCCACTGCCATGGGCTTGTGCCTGCACCTAGCCCAGGGCACGGGGCAAGGGACAGCACTGCTATGGGCTGCAGACCCCTCCCTGGGGTGGCCCATGCAGGATCCCCAGAACTCCTTTGCGGAGGCTGGGTATCCGGGGCTGCCTCTGCGGGCAGGAGCAGGCAGGATGCTTGCTCACCTTGCCCAGGGCTTGGCCCACTTGGAGCAATGAAGGGGTTTCCTGGTGCTTGACAGATGCCAGTTACCCCCTGGCTGAGTCCCTGGGGGGCTGCCGGGCCCCGCAGTGGGTGCCCCACAGCAGGTAGGGAGGTGAAGGACCCATGGGGCAAGGGCATGGGTGCTTCCCGGCAGCAACGGGGCTGGCGGTGCCAGAGCAAGCGGCAAGTGCAGGTGAGGTTTACAGTAAAGGGAAAAACAAATTATTAATCATGAGAGCAGCCCTAGCCGGGCTGTCAGGGCCTCATGGGCTCATGAATATTCAGCATCGGGCTGAGCACTAAATCTCATTTAAATGTCAGGGACCATTAGGCAGACAGGGAGGGGGCTGGGGTGGCAGCTCCCCGCTCCGTGCCAAGCTCTGTGCCATCCGGACGGGCCAGGACCAGGGTGCTGGCACCCCCCTGGCACGGCTGGGCAGGGGCTGCGCTGGTAGTCTGGGTGCCCCTAGCCCAGTGCCTGGGTGCTCCTCGGGGGTGTCTGAAAGCCCCTTGCATCTCTACCAACCCTGAATGTCTTCTGATTGCTGATGGGTGCTGAAAACCCACACTGAGCACCCTGCAGATCCAGATACCGCCAGCCACGCGCCCCACTCCTCCTGGGCAGAGGAACGAATCCTTCCGGATCATCCGCCCAGGCAGGCTCAGCCAGGCAGGACACACACGCTCCCCCGGCTCCCGGCATCCTGGCTGAGCCCTCCTTATTCCTCAAGGCATGCACAGGAGCAGCCCTTCCCTTGGCGCAAGGCTGGTGGGTGCTGGAGGGGTGCCCAGAGGGGTGCCCGGAGGGGTGCCCAGAGGGGTGCCTGGAGAGGTGCCCAGGAGCACCCTGCACGGCGTTGCAGGACCGAGGCCGGGGAGGCGTGGGCAGCACACCCAGGGCTCTGCGCACTTGGCATCCTCCTTTGGAGCAGAGCACGGGGTCCATTCCCTGGCGGTGCCCAGGCACCAGTCCTTTCCATGCCAAACACCCTCTCCTTTTGTGTCACACGCCTGCACCCAGCCGTCCATCGTGCTCAGGATGGTGGCTCCCGGTGGCGCCCATGGTGGAAGCAGCAGACATGCCTGGGCACTGCCTCCCCATGCTGGCACTCACACTCTCTCCAGCTCAGCAGGGGCCTGGCAATTACACGGATACATTTAAGCTCTTAATCCTACTGAAGATTATTCCAAGGTCGGGGCGCGAGGCAGGTCCCCATGCGCTGCCAGGCTGCAACGTGTCCCTGCTGCCATCTGCCGGGACAGGCCAGCTGAAGGGACGCCTGCACCCCGGCACACAGCGGCTCTCCCCGTGTCTGGGCCACTCTACCTGTGGCATGGCCACAGCCACGAACCTGCTGGCGTCTCCTGAAGGTTTGAGCCTGGCATGGGGGACCCTGCCTGCAGCCTCTCCCAGGTGCCGGTGCCAGCCCCTGGTACCTCCCCTGACTCTCCCACCTCCCAGCCCCATCAGCTCCCTGTGGTTGCCCCACACTGCTCCATGGGAAGCGTCATGGGTAGCCTGAGCCATCCAGAGGGATGAGGAGACCTTTGAAGAGGAGACTCTCTCCAGCAGGGCACAGGGGACGTCTTGGACTTGCCGTGGATGTGGCCACGGACCAGGGCTGCTGCCTGCCTGTCCAGGAGGACGCCAAAGCTCAGAGCTGCAGAGGAGTGTCTTAGGGACACTGGTGACCAAAGAGGTGGCTCACAAGCTCTCAAACTTTTATCATCACTGGCACTGGTGATGGTCTAAGAGCAGCAAGTGGCTCGAAGATGGTGCAAACCAACCTGGGGGCAGGTCTGAAACCTGCTGGAGAGCGGGACCATTAACCGCAGCGGCTCATCCCCTGGGCAGTGCTGGGGTCTCCTCCAGGCACCGCCAGACGAGCGCGAGTGCTTTACGGGGCCATTGACCCCGATCGAGGCGGGTTGTGTGGCAGTAACTAAGAGGAGCAAAGGTGCCTAAGGGAAGGCAGAAGCGCTCGGGCTGGGCGGTGGCACCCGGGATTCCCCCTCCCGCCCTCTGCATCGCTTATCGGAAAGCGGCACCCGCCCCCCGGTAGGGCCACGGTCCTGCCCTGCCCACTGCCGACAGCTGACGGAGCCCTGCGGGACCTGGCATTTCCTCCCTGGGAAGATGTGCAAGTGCTGCAATCCATCACTGTCCCATCTCCTGCGGCAGGCCAGCCGGGCTGGGGGACGGGGCTCTGCAGGGGGCTCTGGTGATAGCAGCTGGAGGGAGTGGGGCTCCCCGGGGCTGGTCCCAGGGGATGGTGAGAGGGTGGTGCACGCTGCACTCTTGGGTGCTGTCCGTGACCACGCTGCTCCATTTGCACCTGGGACCGGCACCAGGCTCACCCTGCCAGGCAGGGGCTGAGCCCCGGGGCAGCACCGCGCCTGCTCT
>NW_009191151.1:1461-1815 GCF_000690835.1 Fulmarus glacialis | reverse complement strand
GGGCGGCAGGACGTGCCCTGTCCCCCCACAGCCAGGCTGTGTCCAGCCTGGGGAGCCCCTTCCCCATGCTGCCATTTGCCCCCAGCCCTGCGGCCGCTCCCTGAACTCCATCCTGGGCAAGAGCAACCTGAAGTTCGCCGGCATGCCCATCACCCTGACCATCTCCACCAGCAGCCTCAACCTCATGGCTTCGAGCGGGGAGGTGCCGCGGGCCGGGCGACTGGCTTTAGACGAGCAGGAATCCTCCTGTCCCCCACCCCGGGCCCTGCTGGGGCAGGGGATGTCCCCAGCCTCCCTAAGGGATGTCTGGGGGGGCTGTGTGACCTGCTGAGTGCCCACCTCCGCCCGGTCCCC
>NW_009191151.1:0-1451 GCF_000690835.1 Fulmarus glacialis | reverse complement strand
CCGGGGGTGAAGAGGTCGGGGTGATACCCCACATGCTTTGCAGGATCTGTCCTGGAGACTGCGAGACCCAAGTCCTCTGCGCTGGGGCTGGGTCTCCTGATTTTGACCCCACTCTCGGTGGCCCTGTTGGTGTCCCAGCCCTTTTCCTGGTGGCATGTGGCTCATAACCAGGGCTCCGGAGGCTTGTAAGCCCCCGTGCCGGGCCAGCCCCGGGAGGAGCGTGGCAAGCAGGAGGTGCTGCCTTTGGCTGGGTGCCGAGGAGCTCGTGGCATCCAACAAACTCTCTGCCTTGCAGATCATTGCCAACCACCACATGCAGTCCATCTCCTTCGCTTCTGGGGGAGACCCGGTGAGTACACGGGGTCCCCATCCGTGCGTGCCCTACCCCGTGCTAGGGATCAGTGCCTCTCCTGCCCTCTCCCCGAAGTCTCGGGCACCCCTCTCTCATCTCACTGCTGGTCTCTCGCCCACAGGACACAGCCGAGTATGTTGCCTATGTTGCCAAAGACCCCGTCAATCAGAGAGGTGAGGCTGCCGCCGAGGGTCCTAAATGCCAGAGCCCCATTTCGTGGATGTTTAGGCGCAGCTCAGTGTGGCGGGGAGGGGCTGGGTCCCCCGTAAGGAAGCTCTGGGGTGCAGAGGGGCAGGCTTAAGGGGTGGAGAACTCAATGCTGGGGTTCCACACTCCCGTCCCACCATTCCCTCCCCAGCCTGCCATATCCTGGAATGCCCCGAGGGCTTGGCGCAGGATGTGATCAGCACCATCGGGCAGGCCTTCGAGCTGCGGTTCAAGCAGTACCTGAAGAACCCCCCGAAGCTGGTGACACCTCACGACAGGTAAGAGCAGGGCTGTGTGGGAAGGAGGAAGGTGGGAGGGTGTCTGAGCTTGGTTTTGGAGAGGGGATGCAGCCCTGGCTGCTGTCAGCTGCTCATCTGTGCCGTGTCCTCCCAGGATGGCGGGGTTTGATGGCTCTGCCTGGGATGAGGAAGAGGAGGAACCGGCCCCTGATCACCAGTACTACAACGACTTCCCCGGCAAGGAGCCTCCCATCGGGGGGGTCGTGGACATGCGGCTACGGGAAGGGGCTGCTCAGACCCCCAATCACTTGGGGGCCACGCTGGTAAGGCTCTGGGCACGTCCTCATGGGGAGGCTCCACATTACAAGGGAGATGCAGGGACCCCAACCAGGCCGTGGGCTCTTTGCTCAGGGTTATTCCACCATGAGAGCCGTGGCACATGTCTCCCCGGCATCTCTAACAGCCCAGGGTGCGGGGAGCGGGAAGGGATGGGGAGCGCATCGGGGCTCACCACCCGCCTCTCCCCGCAGCCCGTCGGCCAGGCGTCCGGCGGGGAGTACGACCCCCGGAAGCAGCACGCTCCTGCCCAAGGTAACGTGACGGACGTGGCCGGTCCCCGTCTGCTTTCCTGGACCCCAGGTGCTCTGACAGCG
>NW_009191150.1:37337-37605 GCF_000690835.1 Fulmarus glacialis | reverse complement strand
GAAGCTCTTGGCGCTGCTGGACGCACCAAATCGGAGGCTCCCTTTTGGGCATCCAATGGGGTTTTGGGCTTCGCCCTCCTTCTGCAGCCGCCCCGGGCACCGCGTTGCACGTAGCTGAGCGGCCCCTGGCCCCGCTGCCCTGGGCCGGGCAGGTGAGCTGGTAAAGCCCAAGGTTTTGCTAATCCCCAGCCATGAAGGCAAGGGTCGGTGGCTGGCAGCTTCCCAAGCGGCCGGCTGGGGCGGCTCCCCTCAGCCGGCCGGGGCCCCG
>NW_009191150.1:36484-37292 GCF_000690835.1 Fulmarus glacialis | reverse complement strand
TCTCAGCAGCTGCGTGCCAGGGGGGTTGCTCTGCCGAGGTAATGCAAACAAGTCATGGCAAATGCCACCTGGGCTGCGCCTGGAATAAATTTTGCACCCTGCAAAAATGTTCTACGTATTCGATAGCAAATTCCTCTGTGAATTGCCTACTTGTAATGCATCAAACATAGATTTAATTACGGATAGATTTTGTCCTTCCAGGGCAGCTTTACGAGACGTCGAAAGGTACTCTTCCCTCGGCGGGTACACGCTGGAGTTTGGGTGAAACTGCTGTTGTTTTCCTCAGAGAGCAGCTGGGCTTTCTGAATTCATTATATTCTAGTATCTTTCTTTGAAAGAAATTCTAATTTTACCTCTGTATCCCAGGGATATTAGGGGATTGATGCGGGCTCTCAGTAATAGACTTTCAGTAGCTCTAAGTCCAGGAGACAATCTGCAGAGAAAGGCACGGTTGGATGCTGATCCCTGCAGTGTGAAAGCATCGCTCTGCCTGGCACGGCTGGCTTCAGGGGAAATACCGAATCCCTCCATTGCTGTGCACCGATCTCCCCCGAATTCTCCTCAGCCTGCTTGTTTCGGTGCTTCACCACCCCGGGGTTTGGTGTGTCACCGCAGCTCAGACCTGGCTTTCAGAGCTGATGCCCCCTCCATCTCCTGCTCCTGGGGGTAAGGCGCGGAGCGGGCAGCCTGTGACTTACGGAGCTGGCTGAAGCCGGAGAGGTGCTCCGAGGCAGCAAATAGTCTGAAACGATACTGGTTTTACCATCTCTTGACTACTTGGTGGGAGTGTCGGTGAGTTGCCTGGGAC
>NW_009191150.1:0-36462 GCF_000690835.1 Fulmarus glacialis | reverse complement strand
TGTGTGTTTATGTGACGTTTCAGCCTCGGCTTCTCGATACGAAGTAGTGATGCACTCGGCGGTTGACAAGGCGAGGGCAGCGAAAGAGCCATGCAATAGATCCAAGAATGTGGTATTTAAAAAAAAAAAAAAGAAAAAAAGGACAAGAATTTTGGGGTGATTTCAGGATTTCTGTATGTTGGACGGATGAGGGGCATTCTGAACAACTTGCCCTTCACATGGGAGCAGAGACTGCCCTGTGAAAACCCCTTCACCCTTTCACCTCGAGAAGATAGGACCTTGTTCAAGTTTAAATCCGTTTCCCCTCCACTGAGTGGGGTCCAGGACAGCAGCGAATTCCCCCCGAGGTGGACAACAAGCCCCGGGCACTGAAGCTGGTGGCGGGGAGGACCGGAGGGCGACTCGGGGGCAGCCCGGTGACCCGGTCCTGCAGCGGGGCGGCACGGAGCAAACCTGTGGACCGAAAAACGCGCTGGCGAGCGCAGCGGACCCGGGGTGGTTGATCATTAGTGACTCCAGCGAGGCTTGAACGCGTATCCCGGAGGGGAAAGGCCGGCTGTTTCGCCATCCGTGATCAAACTGAGCATCCCTCCTGCGGTGCCATTCAAGATCCAAAGTCTAGCGAAGTGAAGGTTCTGATTTTCGTTCCAGCTCGGGGGTTTTAGGGCACTGTCAAAGGGCAGCGTCCTGGCCGGAGGTCAGGATTGAGCACTCCTGGCAGCACTTACTCTTTGTATGGTACGGGGCAGACATATGCAGGAAAAAAACCCCATACACCACCACCGACCGAAACCCTGTCCGGCTGCTGGTGGTAAGCACAGCCGACTTCACGTCGTCCCCAAAGCTTCTGCAATTGCAATACTGACTTTTCTGGTAAATGTAGGAAATTACCGTTTGATTGTGCTCATGAAACAGTATGGTCGTACCACTTTAAGTTGCAATGGCCTCCCTCCTCCTGAAGGAAACCTTACCACCTCTGCTATCATCTTAATTTAAATGGCTGAGAGCGAACATGAAGGCCAGCTCCGTTTCTAGTTTCTGAGACAAGCAGGATAAATGAAATACCGCTGCACCTCCAGGTGAGGTGTTAGGCAAAGGGCAGAGCTGGCCCTGCTTGCAAAAATTCAGGCAGGCTCTGCACGTATTTCCTCGCCTGGAAAACAGTGGGGTTTAACTGAAAAATAAACATAGCCCGAGGCTGTTTTAAAGGGAAAAACCAGAAGCTCATGTGTCTGATGGCTTCAGGTCATGGGATGAGTTCTGTATGCGGTTTTTGTAGCTTTCAGCATGTGAGCATGAGCCCTGCATCGCTTTAATTGCGTGGTGTCGGGGCCCGAGCTGGCTTGGGGAGCTCGGCACAGCTGGGCCGATTCCACAGCTTTTTGTAGGCGTATGGCAGAGCAGGGGCTTTTCTAAAACACCTTGGTTAATAAGCCTTTTCCAGCAAATTGCGTCCAAGTCCTTCACTGCCTTCCACTGAGATAGATGATGAACTCCGCAGCAGCTTGTTTTTAATTTAAAAAAAAAAAAAAAAAGCTATGTATTTATAATAATCAAGTATGAGATGATGATTTTGGGTGATGGCACTTTTTATGTGCAATATCACTTATTCAGTGTCTGCAGCATCAGTGCTGTGTGCTGCATGTCTTTGCTCTGACGACGTGGCAATGCCCTGCTGAGGCTGCTTGCAGGGAGAGGTGACGTTGCCTTAGTTGCGGGTGCATGGGTGCTGGGACCCGGGGGGGGGTCTGGGTGATGGGGTGGGGTGTGCTGGGATCCCAGGGCTATTTGTTTTTCAAATAACGTTTGCTGCAGTTTCTATTTTATGCATTTGCCAACTACTGTCCAGCTGTCAGGTTGCTTTGAGGTGCTGCCCACAGGTCCTCCTTGGGGCTGCCTTCATCTAGGGCAGGGATTGGCAAGTGGATGGGCTTCTCCTTGAACCGGAGAGAGATGTGCCAGCAGCACTCCTGGCCCCTCTCACCCCCGGCGGTGCTCACCGGGCTGTTCGCACGGACGTCGGAGATAGCGAGGTACATTTTATCGATTTCCCCTCATGATCGGTGTAGTATCTTCTGCTTTATTTTGCCCTGCCACAACAGCAGCCATGCCTATGCTCAGAAGCGCTGCCAGTCCTGTCCCTTAGCTTGTTTCTTTCCCTTTTGACTCGTCTCCCTCTTCTTTTCAGAGTTTCTCTCCTTGCAGTAACCTCCCCGTTCCCGGTGTCTTTCTTCCCTGGCTGCAAACTTATCCCCTTTCATTCCCCCAAATGCTAAGAGATTGTAGGATGTGTACGAGCACCTCCTCGTGTTGGTGACAAACTGGGCACCCGCTGCAGATGAATTTGCCAACTGTTTTTTCTTTTTTTTCCTTTTGGTGTTCACCACCTTGCCTGTGGTTTGAAGGCAGTGGGCTCCCAGGCGGGCAGTGGGCACGCCATCCGCACTCCAGCCCTCCCTCCAGCTTTGGGAGCCTGCTCTCTCCTCTCCTGGACCTTTACCGCTGTGTGAGGGGGACCTAGGGCAGAGATGGGACCTATTTCTCGTCTCCATCACTAACTCGTCAGGCTCAGGAGGGAAATCCTTGCGGAGGAGGTAGGGTAGAGCCGTTCTCAATGTTCAGGCTAATTGCGATGCTGAGCACTTGAACTCCTCCTCCGAGTTCCTCCGAGCACTGTTGCCTGTTCCCCAGCTCACAGGTGAACCACTCTGCTTAGTCCCAAATACATACGCCTCTGCTGTCAGAGAAATACTTCTTCCAACGCGAGAAAAGACGTGGGGCTCATTAAGAGCTGTTTGCCTGCGAGGGTTCAAGGCCAATGCTCAGGAAGACTCGCGTGGCGGAGAGGGATGTAGCTTTTTAATAGCAGCGATAAGAAATTCAGGTTCTCGGCGCTCCACAGCAGCCAATCCCCCACAAAACCAGCTCCAATAGTTGCAGTCATGGGGACAGAGGTTTCATGACACTGTCCAGGGTGCAAAGGCCGGGGTTGCCACCAGGCGTTTTGGCACCGCAGCACCTGCAGACGTAGCTGTCGCAGGTATAATGATAAGGACGGGATCTACCGTTGCCTCCTTCCACGTGTTGGTGGGCTTCAGCCGGCGCTTGGCAGCCCCTCCGGCAATCAGAAATGTCCTGTGAACTCAGCCTTGCTTTCAAATTTTTTTTTTTTTTTCCTCCCCAGGCGAGTGAAATGCAGTGCCTTGCAAGCACTTGATTTTTTTAACTAGGTGAATAAAGAAGTTTCTGCTGGGTTGTAATTCAGCCTTGTTTGCAAGTGACCCTTGGCGATCTCCATTCCAGCATTTCCAAATCCCCATCTCGGCTCTCGCAGGTGCGGCCCTGTGTCTGCACAAGTTCAGTTTTGCTTCACTAGATGTCACTGTCTATACAGAGAATTTCAGAAGCCGGCGGAACGTATGATTAAATTAGGGGAAGAAAAAAAAAAAAAGGCAAGCTATTTGGAGAGGGTGTGTAAGTGAAAAACATATTTTCAATTACGTCCAAAATAAGAAGGTTTTCCTCTTCTTTATCCCCCTACAGTTTGCAAGAGACATTCAGTGCTGCTTGGGAAAATGAATTCCCTGAGAGCCGTGTCTAAGGAAGGCGCGGGAGGCCGGTGGCCATCTCGCCTTCATCTGTCCTCGCCTTTGCAAAGTGCGGGTGGTAGGACTGAGCGTGCTTTAATCTTCTTTCTCTCGGGGCACAGACCGAACATAACAGTAAATAAGGAAAAGTCCACTGACTGCAATGAAGGAACAATTTTCATCTTGTTTCTGGAGTTTCTTTTTAAAAAAAAATCTTTCCTTCTGGGTTGTGGAGAGTTTTAATTAACCCTTTAATTAAACTGACAGGATGAATAGACTACAAAGAAATAAGAGTGTGTGCGACGGGCAGTTTTTGCTGGCTACGTTAGCCTCTGTGTTTGTGTTGTCTTAGCTGGAAAGAATAAACATTTTTTGCGTGGCATAATGCCATTCTTCCTCCTCCTTTTCGTCCAGGTTTTTAGTCAATTCTATGGATGCTTCAGCCAGCTAGTTATGGCACTAATAAATAGTGCTTTAGGCAGAGCTGATAACAAGGCAAGTCTGGCTTTTGCTACTTTTTATTTACATTCTGGTGTGGGTTTAGTATCACAGATGTCCTCGAAATTACAGAATTTGCTTTCTTAAAGATTTTAACTTGGAAGAGAGTGTTGAGAGCTGGGCTTTGCTACACTGGGAATATTGCTTCTTTTCGGTTTGGCAGGCAATGGAGCATATAAACACACCGCCGTGCCAGATCTGCCTTTATTTTACCGTGCGGCCTTTTTCCCCCCGCCAAAGGATGACACGCACGCACCCTTGTGCGTGACACTGACGTCCTCATGCGAAGGTAAGGTAAAAACCCAGGTGTCCTCACGCTGTGGAGTCAGGGTGAGGGTGCCGCCGTGACCTCCCGGGATGCAGGGCGACCTGCGACAGGGAGAGAGGATCGCGAGAGAGAGGCGAGTGGGCTCCTTGCACCCTCTCCTCAGGTCTCACCTGGGCGTCGCATCTCTCCTTGCCTGGCCGTGGGCTGTTTCTGCCACCCTCCGGCTGCGCCGTACGTCAGCGCCGGCTGCAGAGCAGAGAGCATTTGTGGTGTGTCGTTGATTATTTTCTTGTGACTTTGGACACATAGTATATGTAGAAAGGGGGTGAGCTGGTCTCATAGAGCTCCCTTTGTTCTCCTGACACTTGAATACCATGAAATTTGGAAATAGTCAACACTGCCACCGGGGTGCAAATCTAACAAGTGGTCCTACCCATTCAGTAGGGCCTTGGGTGGGACTCGTGTGCTGGAACTACATCCCCTTGCATGTCTGATGGATAGAATTATTTCTGCAGCAGCTCTGTCCCCACCTTGGTGGAGCGGGGGACGGGTACTGCATCCCTCAGCATGACACTTGCAGACCTAGCGATGAAGTGCGGCAGCTCTATTATATTCTTTTTACTTACTAGGATGCAAGTACAATACTTGATCTAATGCCAACTTTCTGGCTATTTCTGAGGTGCATGTAGGGACACAAAGCACTCGTATTGTGCTTTACTACCATTTGTCTCTGTTCTCATATTAGCCACTTAGCAAAATTTTCCTATTCCGCTTTCATTAGCGTAAAAGAGCTGCAGGGGGACTTTCCGCAGGAGTGCAATGAGCCGTGCGAGCTCTGAACTCCCCTCTTCTCTCCTCCTTAATCTTGGTAAGGGCACAACGGAGCCTCAGATACCGGCTGCGGGCTGCAAGGACGTGCCCCGTGTGAAGGGAGAACTGAAAGGTTTTATGCCTCGCCCTTCCATAACGGGGTTCCCTCGCACAGCAAAAAGAGACTTGAGGGTATATGAAACAGTGTGATGGCTCAAAATCGTCCTCACCGCGGTCCGTAGGGTTCTGTTAAACCGAAAGAGAAATGGAAAGAGCAGCTCCGTGTCGGATGAATATCAGTTAATGCTTTTATGAAACATGCCTGGAAAGGCCTGGAGTGAAAATAATGTGTAGGGAGGAAGCCAGCAAACACAACTGAATAATGGCAATTGCTTTCTGTAAAACATTCAAAGGAAACGGAACAATATTCATTTTATTTGGAATTTATAATCAAAGGGAAATTTGCCATTTTGATTGGAGATGGAAAATTGCCTGATTATCTTCACTTTTTCTGTGCCTGCATAGGGAATTGTTTCTCTGCCGCTGAAGTGAAGGAAAATATAAAAAGGAGAGGATGGAGAGGGGAAGAAAAATACTGCTTTTGTTTCCACTTTATATTCTGCTACCGACATTAGCAAACAATACTGTTGCTTTTCAAAGCTGTTCTCCTGCATGTGTGAGGCCTCCCCAGGGATCGACGGCAAGGCACAGGCGTCGGCAGCGGCAAATCTGGATGATTTCCCTGCTTTTCCGCAACTTCTTCGGTTCTATCAGGCTCCAATCCGTTGGCTGTTTTTTCAGCCTCCTTATCTGTGAAATGGGACAATTCTTATTTGTTTTGCAGAGGGTGTGGGAAGGCTGAGGATTTTTCTCTTTTTGACATATCCAAAATCGAAAGCATCTCGAAGGTTTTCACTTCTTCAGTTTGGAGAAGGAGGGATGAAAGGCGCGGGCATCAGGGGCAGTGCAAAATGCTACATCTGGGCGAGGATCTTTTTTCAGCTGGCTTCCATAGATCTGTCTGGTAATCCAGTCAATGAAAAGAAAAATGAGGGGAAAACCCCGACCCCACAGCTTGACCGTTTGTGGTATATATATTTTATTTATTTATTGCAGCTTTCTAATGGCAATATTCCCCCACCTCTGGTGCCAGCATCTTGAGGACTTTTGGAAGGAGCCGGTAGATGTCATGCGACCGGCTGTGAACAAGAGGAGAGCGCAGGGGGACGAACAGCATGGTGCCCTGCCACGCGAGGCTGCCGCCGCGCTCGCTGCTGAGCAGGGGTGAGAGACCCCGCCAGCACCGTGCTCCTGCTCCAGCACTCCTCTGGTGGCTTTTCATCCATTCCTTTGTACTCTTAAAGCCCACCCACAGGCTCAGCTGGGCTTCGGTAGCCAAAATACGAGCAACCATCGAGCTCCCCGGTCTCTTGAAGGCAGAATAAATGCCTGTGAAGTGAGAAGCTTTATGTTTTTCAGAGGAGTCTCCCCCTTGCCCACCAAACTCCCTGGCACCGGCTTGCCTGGAAGGTGAAGGGGTGCAATCCCCATACTTGCATGCAACACTTCCAGCTTTGCCGATCACCTTGCAAATTGTGCAGATGACATTTCCCCCCAGCCTACATCTGTGCATAGGGATGGCCCAGCATAGGTGTCACCCCCTTCCCTGATGTGTGGAAGACTGATAAAAGCCATTATTTTTTTTTTTTTTCCCCCTTATCACTGGACTTTCAGGGGTCGTCATGATCCGCCTGAGGCTGGCAAAGCATTGCACAAATAACCCTCAGTCCTCATGAACTGCTGGAGGCTGGCCGAGTAGCACGGAGGAGGAAAGAAGGTATTTCTTTTTGCGGCCAAAGTACGTGAGCAGAGAACTGCTGAAGCCGCGGGGCTGCGGGAGTCGCCTTGCTCTGACCCAAGCGCAGGCACCGAGAGCAGAGCTGATGATGATGCTTTTGCTGTTGGCTTAAAATACTGTCCCCTGGGTGCAGAGTGCTTAAACCTCCGAGGGTAAATAAGAGAAATGGTCAATAAATAACACATATTTGGCACGGCCTTCCTTTAACCAGCTCGGCTTTCCAAACCCGGGGCCCCCCAGCTCGCCTTGCAAAGCCGTGGCCCAATATTTGAGCATCCACGTCTCGCCTGGGCGATGGCTGGGGGGGAACAGGAGGTGCCTGGGCTGTGCTGGGCAGGGAGCGCTCCGGCAGCACCCGGAGGTGACGGCTCAGCAGGCAGAGGGGGGAAGGAGACAAAGAGAAGCCAGATTTCTCCCAGGCTGTTCACTTTTCAGTACGCAGCCTTTTAAACTGTTCTTATTTGATTTTTCCCAATGCTGCGGCACGCCTGATTAGAGCTGGTTAGCACGAACCGCTAGATGTTTGAAATCAGAAGGGTTTGCTTTTGTCTCAGTGACGTCTGGAGGACTCGGGAAGCTTTTTAGGGCTTGCTCCCTTTCAGGAGCAAGGACGAGCCTTCTGCGGCTGCCTCCCCCCCTCAACTCTCCTCTAACAGTGAGTCACTGAATTTTTACCATGTCCTTCATGGAAACAGCTCCTTAATATCAGTTGAGCTTTTTGCAGATCTCTCGGTCTCTTGGCGTTTCTCTGTTCCCTTATCTTGTTTACGAAACTGTATTATGTGAGACAAAACTCATTTGTTGGCGAGGAAGGGACATTGTACTCAATGGGATATTTACTGTGTACCTGAGGTATAATCTATCCTCTGCAGTAATACAGACTCCAAAATGAATGGGTATTTATTTATAATAATATAGCAGCCAGTCCACAGGGAGGTGTCATCTTGTTTGTAATCAATCCCGGCGCGATGCTCCGGTTGCAGCACAATAACGCTTTGCATTAAGTGATGAATTGGTTTAGTCTTCTTATTCTGACTGTCATTTTTCTTCACTGAAGATGCATTGCCTCCATTATGCGACCCTTGTAGCTGAGCATCAAATATCCACGGGCGCTTAAAAGGGAGCGGGTGAGATCATGCGTATTCCCGGGTAGAAAGGGAAGAGAACAGCCCCCCGAACAGCCGCGCTGTTGATTATAGGGAGTAATGGGTTCCAAATAGGTGACTGGGTGCAGCGTGAGCTGCGCTTGCGGTGAGGTAAGCAATGATTTATTCTGCTGAAGTGGGTCATTATTGAACTAACATTGTATTTCTGGATTGATTTCAACTCAGAACCTGATGACAGAGTGGATATTTTACTGCTGGAGAAATAGACCATCCATGATACCAAACAAGCTAGATATATTTTAAAAGAGACATTCTATGTATGCTGGGGAAAACAACAACAACAACAAAACCTCTATTAAAAGAACTGAATTTGGGTGCTACAGAGATGCAATCGATATGCCTGTGTCATAAATGTACGGCTGTTGCCATCAAAGAGGAAAACCTGCCCATTGCTCAGTAGCTCATGAGTGAGTTGCCAGAAAAATAATAACCTGCTTTATGAAAGATACTGTAGAAAATGTAGTCATATAGTCATATTTGAAGGCTGTCTTGGCTGGGGTCTGGATGTTTTGCAAGGTGATGCTGCCCGGAGAGGGAGGGCAGGGCTCTGCATGCCAGCAGGGCCATGGGATGGGGAGAGAAAGTGGGGCCGGCTGTTTGTTTTGGTCTTGTGTCCTTCCCTCCCACGCTTGTCTAAAGCCCAGGACACCCTCTGTGCTGTCACTGTCATTTGCCCAGATCTCTCGTCCAAGGGGCCCATACCTCCAAGATGTCCTTTAATGCATGACAGGTTGGGCTGCCTGCGTGGGCCTTGGCTTATCCTGCACGTAAATAAGCTCGAGGGCTGAGAGAGTCTTAAAAGTAACAGGAGGAGAAAACAGGTCCGTGTTTTTAATCCTTTCTGCTCCCTTGTGATACATAAGAAAAGCTTGCAAATGTCCTTCTGTCTTGGTAAAATCAGAAATACCAGGGGTATGAAGTCTGCTCTTCACTGTATTTCCCAGGAGGCAATAGAAATGTCTCGGCTCTCAAAGGAGCAGCCGGGTGTGCAGAGACGGCTCTTCTCCTTGTCTCTGGGAATTAGGGAAGGGGTGGGGAAAATACACAAAACACCTGATATGTGCTATGTGTTCTTAGTAACAACCACTTGGTTTTCCGTAGGAGTAGCTAAAATAATAATCCGTCCCCTCTGCCACTTTTCCATAAAGCCTTCTAAGAAAAATGGGGTAGGTGAAAATACATTGAAACACTGGGGAGAAACTGGCGGGTTTGAAAGAGGCTCGAGAACATCCTTGGCACCCTTTTATGCAGCACAAAGAAACACAACAGCAAAACTGCTTTTTCTTCCTAGGCTGCCGCTGCCTTTGCAGAGGATTGAAGTCGGAAAAGCCACTTAACTCTCACAGGCTGCACTGTTTTACTGCTGCCCTCCCTCCTGCCTCCTGGTCCCCGCCATGGGCACCCCGACTCCCCGCACCCCTGTACGGGTGGAGGAGGCAGGCACCGGGGCAGCCTGCTTTTCCCGCTGTCCCCTCCCCAGCTGCGGAAACCGGTCGCTGAGCTAACATGAGAAAAGGCCTCAAAATCAGTTATTCTTCTGAAGCGGGAGCTCCCGCTGGGACCTGAGCTCGCAGCCAGCAGGGGCGAGGATCAGCGGGCTGACAGTGCCAGTCGGCTGTGGAACTGCCTGGCAGCCCTCGGGCTCGGTTGCCGCTTCCCTGGGGTTGGGATGAAATACTCAGGCGGGTGGGTATCTGACGCGTGCGGGTACAGTGCCCGCTGCAGACTTCCTCTTGGTCCTCAGGTTGCTCCTAGACGAGGATGCCCGTCGCTTCAGTCTGGGAGGAGGCTTTTGCGGCCCCTCCAAGCTCAGCAGCTTGGGCACTGGGCAGTGCAGATGCGGTGGTGCCGAGCTTGGGGAGGACTTGACCCCTTGAGGGGGCCCTACCCTTCCTATGTGTAATAAAAGATCCAAGTTGTCTTGCGTAGCCCTGTTCTCTTGTGAATCCTGTGCACTTGCACGTGATGATGGCATTTCCAAAGGAAGGCTCTTTCCGTGTGTAGCTGTGATGCTTTGAAGGCGTCTACTGTATTTTATTTGGAAAATGTTTGCAAGACGTGTGGAGTTACCATTGCCAGCAGTTTACAAAATCACCCTTCTTTAAGGGAACTTTCTGCTGTAAGGTGAGGTAATAACATGGAGGACTTGAAAATTATTCCTGTCTCTTGCTCACCGATCGGTGTAGCAGTTCTGCTTTTCCCAAGATGAACTTTGCTTTAATGAGTCTTGATGCTGCTGTACCGCAGATATACCACGCGCCTAGCCTTGGGCTCGTCCTGACAATGTCTTGTACTTCGGTCTGTAAACCGTCTTTCCCCACGCTGTTGGCATTTTGCTTCCACCTTTCTCTGAGCCCTGCCTGAGTCCTAACTGGGTGGCTGGACAGCTTCTCGCCTAGGTGCGATAACCTGAGTCACTTAGCTCCCCTCTGTCTCTTCTTTGCTCCCTTTTGATCTCGAAGCAGGTTTTAGTTCTGATGCCTGATTTTCCTTTGTGTCTAGCTCTCTCAGTCTATTAAAACTTCTTAATGTGATCACGATCTTGTTTCTTTTCTTTACTGGCCTCTTCGCTCAGTACAGCTGCTTGCAAGCTTAACTTCACTCTAATGTGTTTTCCAGCTCTGTGACTCTGCTGCCCTGCCTCCTTTACTAGCAATTTCACGGAGTCAGCAAAATCACCGTAATTCACAACTTTTAATCAGTCGTTCCTGTATAAATCCGATCCGTGGCTACAGAAACAGTAGCAAGTCACTATTCTTGCTGCTTCTATTTTGAGAAAGGAAAAAGATGTGGAAGAGAAGGGGAGAGGAGATGCTGCCTGCATGCAGGACTAGAAGCTAAGGTCCTATCTTTTTCCTGCTTGACATAAATTCCTATTAAAGTAAATGGGATTTATATCCTGCAGCGAAGAAAAAGACCTCAGGAGCTTTTGCTTGTCCTTCTGATTACTGTAGCACTAAGGAGGTCATTAAGGCCTCCGTTTCACTTCTAACCGAGCACCTCTGACTTTTCAGAGATGCTGAGGACTTCTACCACCCGCTGACCTTACTAGGAACTAGAAGTATCCAGCAGGTCCTGGTGCGCAGGTGTGAATATCTGAGCGTTTGTGTCTGTGTTTGCTCTCTTTCTCCCCAGACTCACTCTCTCTTAGCTTATTCGTCTACAAAATTGAGATAGCAGTAATTGCCTGCTGGCCAGGGTGTTGTGAGGGTTAATGGCCGTGCTACGAAGTGCTTTGATGATCATGAGAACTGTAAGACCTACCTACTTGGTAGGTCTTCAAATGAGACTGAACTCACGGTCCTCTTTAAAACCGCCTTGCCATGGGCCAAGCCCTGGCTGTGCCTCCGTGCTGGGCTGGGAGAGCCCGGTGTAGGTGGAAGGAGAGGGGTTGCATGCGCCCTTTTCGTGGGACCTTCAGCACGTGTTGAGTTCATAGTGGTGGGGCGCAACCCTGTGGACACAGAGACATTCTCTGCCTCCTTATCAGGAAAAATGCTGTTGTGCTAGTGTATCCGTAAAGATACAAGGCATTTTTTTCCTAGCATAACTCTTGCCCTATGTGGGTTAATGTGGGCAACAGATGAGGTCTCCTTCTCTTCCCAGGCATCTGCAAATGGCCACTGCATATGCAATTTGACTGTATAGCATATACATTGTGTTAGATGCGTTTTCCATGCAGCAGGCTTGCGTAGCACAAACAACGCTTGTTGTATTTTTGTTTAGGAAACCTGAGACAGAGTCCTTGCACAGGCGGTATCTTTATCCACCAAGGATCAAACCCCTCCACCCTTACCAAATCACTGTCCCATCGGAAGTTTGTGATGTGGGTACGGTCATCTCTTTTGTCCCTCTGCGGTTGGACTGTCAGTTCAGGGTCAAGAAATGTGTACTTAGCGGTGGCAAAATAACCCCTTTCCACATGTCATAGTGGCACGGGACGGCTAGTAGGCATCTTTTGATGGCTGAGGGATAAGACGTTTGTGAGATCTCTCTAAGACCAAAAGTTTGGGCTAATGCAAGGTGATCAAGGGCAGGTTTTAAAAAGGAATTAGGCACTTGAAAGCTATTGCAATTCAATACCATGAGTGCGGCGACCTTGCAGAGTTTTATTTGCAAACACCAGATCTCCAGAACAGCTGAATATCAGCCAGATTGAAAGTAACCTGACCTAAAAGTGAACAAGCAGAATATGTGAGAGACAAGCATGTAAGTCATGGAGGCCAGCACCAGAGAAGCAAAGATGTGATTATGTTTAAAGTGGAAGCTAAACACCCAGCATTAGAGCCAAATGTAAGAGCGGAGGAAGGCGAGCGAGAGATGGAATAAACAATCTTTAAGGATGCTGTGGACAGTATGTACACGAATATGTTGGTCGCAGGAGTCACTGGTTCTTATTCATAGCTATCAGCGCTGAAGAAAATGACTACTCGCAGGACTGGCTTTTGCTACTGGGATTTTCCCCTCTGAATGTTTGTTTTGTGGTCTAGAGGCAGCTTTACCTGCAGAATAGGCAAGTCCTTCTCTATGACACTTTGTTGGGCCATTCTGGGAATTGCTAATGGCCAAGCTGTATTTTGAGCAGAGATTTATGATCACCTTCCCAGTCAATTAAAATTCTAGATATTGCTAAGGCAGAATTCAATTAAGGTTAATTGGAGCTTCTGAAAACTGCTTTTCCAAAGGGAAACAATCGTGGGACTGCAGATCCTAGAGGGTTTCTATCACTTTTAAATAACTTTCAGTTCTGTTCTTGCCTGTCGCTGCTCTAATCTTCCCTCAAGCCCCACGCTTTCGCTAATATCAAGCAATTCAAATGTTGATTTTTTTTTTTCTGTCATAATTTATCATTTTGACTTATTTGTTCTTTTTACGTCTTCTTCTAAAGGCGAGGAAGAAAAAAAACCCAAACCTTGCAGAAGCCTGGAAATGTTTTTGTATCAGTCCCAGTGGCCTGACATGAAAGATATATAGCCACTTCTAAGAATTTGACAACACTTCAGTAACAATTATCCAGACAGGTACAATAACAACTCCCTTTTCTTTTGCTGTTGAGAGGGATGATATGGCTTTAATGAATTGTCAATAAAGATTAAAAAAGAATAAAATAAACAAAGAGTAGAGAAAACAGGTGCAAACGAAATGCCATTAAAATGCAACTCAGGTTTCCCATTCTACCCTAAATTTTATTTTCTTGGCATCAAGGACTATTGTGACAGTTCTTCGCACACTTGATTGAACTGGGAAAACACATGGGACTGTATCTTAGTCACAGAATGCAGAACATGTAGCTCTCAGCTCACAGAGCAATCTCGCGGAGGGATGAATAATCCTTTCAGCAGTTCATTTTGTCAGAATTTGCAACCCGTTGTTTACTGTGTGGGGACTAATAACAAAATGCCAAGGAGGAATTAAAAAAGGGAGAGAAGGAGCGATACAGAGAGACAGAGCAGCGATGGATTGAGGGTCCCGCTCCTTCTTGCCCCCGTAGCGCGTGGTTGTCACTTGCCGACTGGAAGATTTTTTTGTTGAGTTTTACTTTCTGTGGTTTCAGGAGCAGATTAACATTTCTCTCTGCACAAGCCCTGTTTTTTGCTGTTTAAAGGAAACCAGAGCAACCCTCGACATAAGTGTTTTTTAGCGTTTCCCTCTTTTCATGGGAGATAAAGGGAAGCAAAGCCATGGGCAATTATTGTGTAGAAGTTGAAGGGAAAAGTTTCTTTGATAAAAGATGATTGTGTAATTATACAATCACCAAAGGAGAGGAACATGTAGGTGGATGCACTCTCTGATGTGTGATTACTAATGAATTCTCTGTATTCCTTGTGGAAAAGAGCCACAACTGTAAAATTAAATAGTCAATGCCTCTGATGAAAGGGTTTGCAGACACTGATGTCCTTTATCAAATACAGTAAGCTTTGAAGGAACAGCAAGAATAGCAAGCCTCAGCTTCAAGTAAAGCAATCGGAGTGGAGAAACTCTACAGAAGTCTTTTTCTCTAGGAAAATTGTTTATAGCATTTTCTAGTAACAGAATCCTTTTGCCTGGGAAAATGATGGGTAGGCTATTACCAGGAGGCATGCAGCTGCTGAAGTTACGGCCAGTATCATACAGCAGATGGGCAGAAGGTACTAGATTCAGTGTCACATTTGGGGGCATGAGTTAGCAAGGACTGACAGATATAGAGGCTTTAAAAGCATCCTTGCTTAGAAAGGAGAAAAGTGCCGTATGACTACCTAGTGAAGCATGCATCCTACTTGACAGTCCAGGGAGCACTAGTGTGCTTCCCCTTCCCCTTCCCCTTCCCCTTCCCCTTCCCCTTCCCCAGCAAGCAAGCAAGCTTCTTTTCATGAAGCTTCCATTTTTTTGGTCTTGCAATTCACGCTGTACTCCTAGGATAAGAATTTACTTGTTAAGGCGTAACACTCACCAGGAAAAGAAATATTTGTCTTTGGGATAAAATGTAACAAAATCAGCTTTGACCTGGGATTTTGGATGTGGAGCCAGGCTGGATGATGGCACGTGGCCATTAGATGCTGTCTGCTGCAACTAAGGGGAAGGGATACTGTAAGCGCCGAGTTATTCCCTGGAAAACAGAAAGAGGCAAATGGCATTAAGGCAGCAGGTACCCAGGAAAAGAAATATTTGTCTTTGGGATAAAATGTAACAAAATCAGCTTTGACCTGGGATTTTGGATGTGGAGCCAGGCTGGATGATGGCACGTGGCCATTAGATGCTGTCTGCTGCAACTAAGGGGAAGGGATACTGTAAGCGCCGAGTTATTCCCTGGAAAACAGAAAGAGGCAAATGGCATTAAGGCAGCAGGTACCAATCCCTGGGCTGCCCAGTGGCAGAGGATGTTTGGAGTCGTAGCCGGAATGAGGGTGGACAGGAATCTCTGCGTGGTCCTCCTGCCCAGGAGCGGTCAGGTGGACCTTCTCAGCCAGCGTCACTGATGATATTAGCGGCGGCAGAGTTATGTAAATGCACGTTCCTTGGCTGGAACTAGTGCAGAGGACTCTCAGGTTCCCTGGAGGGGAAAAGTGGTGAGTAGCTGAATATTTTTATTTGCTAAAAAATAGCTGAGAAGACCTCTTAATACAGCGCTTCAGCCATAAAATCAGAAATTATTCTCCCTGCTCTTATCTCCTCAGGAAACAAATTCCGCTGCAAAGCTTTTCCTAGGCCATTTTAAAGCAGTATTGTTAAATACATTAAAGGCCACTTATTTTGAATTGAGATACAGCCAAGAGATATGTTATGACTCTATAAGTAAATGGAAGACCTAGTAAAAACCACATTTTTGCTCAGACTGAATACAGCTGTTGCTGCCTAGGTAGATAATCCTAAAGAAAGGCTCCATGAGATGAAAACACTCCACTGCTGTCCATTGGGACATTGTGAAGAAGATTTAAAAGGATCTAGATGATCCCACAACCCTGGAAAAATAAAGACAGCAAGGTTATCTGGCTCAAGGCCATCTATAGTAACCTCCTCAAACATTAAAAAGAGTGCAAAAGGCTATACAACAACACTCATAGCCGATATTGTGAAGTGAGAGGGAAAGGAATGTTGAAATAATACTTGTGGAATAGATACATGACTAAGTGGACATATTTCCCTATAGATACAATATAGGGAATATGCAGAGCTGAAGGAAAATGTTATACTGCAGTCTTTGAATGTTATACTGCAGTCTTTGAAGAGGAAAGAACACAGGCTGGAGCCTGAGATTAGCTACTGCAAGAACTGAGGTCAGGAATCAAACTCTTCCTCTTTCTCTGCCTTTTGTTTTTCAGACTGGAAGTGCTTTTTCACGGGGGCTTGTACTAGAGAGGCTCAGCAACGCTTCTGTCATTACAGCACATTTGTCTTGGATCACTCAGGATGTATTCGTGTGTAGCTCAAATTCCTGCTAGGTACTGAAAATGCAGAGAGATTATTTTATTATCCTTTTACTGCATGGTATATTAAATGTTTCAAGAAAATCCAGCCAATTGATCACAGAGCATGCTGTCCTTGAAAGGTATGCTAGTCTTTCCAGTACATTTATCAACAAGGCAACTCAAGGCAATTCCATGTTGGCACCAGATTTCACATCTACAGGTTCATAACCAGTGTTTATATCCACACTTATTTATGTTCATCTCAGCTCCTGTGCTGAGAATTCAGGATGTGTGTGTGCATGCATGCATGTTTGTGTGTATGTGTTTACATCCAGAAATGACTGAGTTGTTAGAGGTGGTTGAAGTAACGCCCTTTGTGTTCATTAGGCTGATCTGCTCCCTCCAAAAAAATAGGGCATCTCTTTCTTGAAAACTGAGAAAGTAACATCAGCATTAACAAGGTGGTTCAGTTTTTGATATACTATGTGGCGTATTGTAAAAGTTCCATATTCTTCCTCATCCTAAGCCTGTATGCTTGTTTGCTTGCTCTGATTTTGTTTCTTTAAAGAGGATGTAATACGTTTTTTCTGTAGCTGCCTATGGCCAGTAGAACCTGGGCAAACACGTGTGTGCAAGTTTGACATTTAAACAAATTAACTTTTATTTGTGCAAGTTAACTGTAGGCTTCCTTTTCTAATCATTTGGCTTGAAAAAATATGGGTATTTGGGATTTTATTGGTAGTTATCTCTGTAATATTACAAAATATTCTAACAAAGGCCGCTGCACCTTCCGTCTGATAGGCCTTAGGAATTCATCCGATTACTGAGCACAAATTGCCCTGAAAGTATTTTGACTGGGAAACAAAACATATTCCAGTGATAAGCACGAAGGGAAATTTCCCTGAAAATTTGTTCAAACACAGCTTCTCTTGCAGCCCTCTTTTGTGAGGGCTGAGTTGTCAGAGAGGTGTAAATATGTTAAAGAGAAATTCTCTTAATTCACCAGCACATTCAGGGATAATATAGGTCACTGATAACTTCTGGACTGAGAAAATGATCGTAAAAAGTTGCAATGCGAATGGAAATCTGGGTTCTGTGCTGTGCTATGTCAAGGTGCCTGCTGTCTAAAAAATGCTTTGAGATCCTTAGGAGATGCCATGGATGTGCACCTTACAGAAACATCTTAATTACATACTAATGAACACCACAGTAGCAGGCAGACAAGGGAAGGACAAAGAATTGTACTCATATCTATCTTAGAAACAGATACTAGCTGGGAGCTGATTTTCGAACATTGCTTCCATCAGTGATTTTTAATTTTAAAATGAAATAGTTTAAACGTATCTGTTTCTTTCTTATTTATGTTGCTATGTTTGTACGATTATACCATTCTAGGCTAAATCCTGTCCTCCTTTGTATCTGTGAATCTCCAAACCGATGGGATTTTACCTGAGAAAAGAATTTAACGCTACCTGGACATTTCAAGATGATGCTAATGAGGCAGTGATGGCATTTTTTTCCTGGGTTTGGTTAGGTTATTCATTTCAGATCTTGAAAATGGAAAGAAAACAGTTGTGAGCGCAACATAGTTTCATGTGCTATACACCTTCTTTTTCTTTTTTTGAGCATTTACTTGCTCATTCAGGGCCCTTGGGTTCAGTTGTACTCCCCACAATCTTGCCTCACAATCACAGACCTTTGCTAGCTAATTGATGGGTTTTGGTTAAGGTAAGCTGTTTGCATTTTGAGCTTTTATGCAGCTTTCTGGAGAAACTTCTTGTTACCTTTTTTTTTCCCTTGGAAACACATGTTTAGAAGATAGTTGCTTCAAGACTTTCTGTTATACCAACTTTTCAGTATAGCCACCCTGAAATTACTCTTAACCCAGGGTGACGTTAAACAAGAAGTGGAGAAGACTGATTATCTAGAAAAATCCAAAACAGAAGGTGGTTGCAAAGTTGTGGGGACTGATGTCATTGCCTAGAGCTGGGTTTAGTGCAGAGAGCTGCTGTCCCTGGGCAGACGAACCACCAAGCTAGCAAGCGTCCCTCGCTGCAGCCTGCTTCTCACCCCACTCCGTGCCTTTGGGCAGCGCTCGTGGGAGATGGTCCTGATCCGCGTTCCTTCATAGTTCAGTCCAGCTTCACAACCACTTTTTTTCTCCATCATTTGCTAGATGCTTAATCGGAGCTAGCCTTCTTGTCGCTGTAGGGGTGGGTGCTCCATCCCGCTTAGGAGGTGCTGCTCCATGCCAGCGTGGCCCAGCGCTGCCCGGCGCTCAGGTGGGCAGTCGGTGCCTCCTGTGAGTTTAGCGAGAAGCAGAGCTATCTGCTGCTCATGGGGGTTTGTTCTCAGGGCAAAGCCCTTTCAGGTATAAATCTATGGTTTGTGCTTTTTTGGAACAGTTGCAAAGCCAGGATTAATGCATAGAGTGTATTAAAGAGCAAGTATGAAGATAGTTAATCACCTTGCAGCAGCTGTGGGTTGAGTGGTGTCCCCGGCTCTGCTTCTGAAGGACGCTGGGGCAGTGTGTTAGAAAGGTGCTGTGAATGCCTGATGAGGCTGTGGCACTTTCCAAAGCCCTGCTCAAAATCAGAGCAGTGCTGGCTTTCTCGGAAAATGCCATTAGATGGCAGTAAAGGCTTTTGCAAAGGGCGTTGCGGGAGGATTCCTTTAACTCAAATTGTTTGTCGCTTAGGGATCCTTGTAGGAGACCTTGATCATAAATCCCGCATGCAATAAGGGGTTCATAATGCCTCCTACAGAGTACATGCTGTATTGTTCCCCGAGATATAAAGTTTCATTTTCAATAGAGAAGGCCTTTTTCTTTCTCCTTTTCTACTTCTTTTTCTTTTCACACCTAGCATATTCCCACTGTTTAATTTTCTTTGAAAGAAACGGGCAAGCTAAGCCTTTAATGTGCAGTGACCAAGACATCTATGTGATGGTTGCAGGAAAATGCAGGGTTACTAGTACGAGGGAGTGAAAATGGATAAGCCACAATTTTGGAAGACTGGATATAGAGGGTTATTCCTTGCCTAAAAATAAACATTACCCTTGTCAAAAATGTATTCATGCTGATCCACCGAGACAGAGTGGCCAGATGCAGAAAAGCATTTTGCAGAGATCTGCTTCGTTATGGGAAAACAGTTAAGGAGGAAATTGAAACTCGATTTTGCCTTGTTTTGTCATCATCAGTAGCTATCGGGTAGGAATTTGGATGTAAAAAACGGGTGCAAGAGAAATAGAAATTCTTTTCTGCCACATGGTGACATTATATGCTCCCCTGATAATAATGTGATATGGAAAGAATTACTGATGTTCATGGAGGTGAAGAAAAGCAGACTTATACCTGCCACACACCCACATTTCAGCCTGTTCTTATCACTGGTATTACTTTTAGCACATTCTTCTCAGCAACAGTAACGAAAAATAGGTGAAAAGCCATTAGCGAGATTTCCTCCTTTCATCTTACAGGGGAATGGTGCTAAAGACAATATTATACATGATTTGCTTGAAAACAGCCTTTCTAAAAGCATTGGTTATAATTTGGGATTTGGGAGCTGCAGTGCAGGAGTCAATTTTCGATTCTTTAAGCTGGTTCTGTGAGGTGCTGTTGATGAAGTTGGTGAGTTGCATAGAACATATGCAAAGGCAGTCATCATCTGAATCATATTAATGGACAACCAGGATGACAGAAAGCTAGAAAAGCCTTGGCTTGCACAGCCACCCAGGAACGTTCTTTGTTACCAGCATGTGCTGCCTTAGGTCTGAAGTACAAAGGCGGGGATCTCATCACAACAGGCTGTTTTGTGGTGGTCCTCGCACCTTCTGCTTTTAATCAGCCCAGAAATGCCAAGTGGCTGGCATCGTGGGGTCTCTTGGTGGCTATGCTCTAGTCCAATGCAAGCCAGCAATGCTTTTCTTGTAGGGTTTGGGTAAGGAGAGAAGATGGGGGGTTATTGGGGCAAATGGATTTGTGACGTGGAAGTGTTCTTCTCCCCTACACTGGGAGCTTGGGAGATACTCTGGGACTTACTGGCCTGCTGTCTTTTAGCACTGAGGGAAAGCTGAGTGTCTGCAGAAGGCTCCAGGAGTGGCTATTGCTCCTCTAATACGTCGTTCTTGTGACTCTTCAGGTTCTGCCTGAGCTGAGCTTCTGAGAAGCTGTGGGAAGAGCTTCTCAGTTGTCTCTGACCTTTGTGGGCATGCTAAGGTCACAATGTGGCATAGGGTCGCAAGTGGCCCGGGGTGCAGCTCCACAAGACAACCGTTTGACCATGGACCA
Organism: Fulmarus glacialis; assembly: GCF_000690835.1. Classification (NCBI taxonomy): domain Eukaryota; kingdom Metazoa; phylum Chordata; class Aves; order Procellariiformes; family Procellariidae; genus Fulmarus; species Fulmarus glacialis. The sequence goes on along the minus strand of NW_009191150.1, from coordinate 16,101 downwards.
AGGCCAAAATTATCTTCCTGATGGCACTGACTTGCTAGAAGCATTGCCTTTGACTGGAGTAGGGCCATTGCTTTTCCCACTGGAAATTGGATGGTGACTTCGACAGTATTAAGACTTTACCACATCTGGTATTATCAGTTGCTTTTTTTTTTGGTTAGCTATAAACCAACTGTATTCAAAAACTCACTACGTAGAGGGTTTTTCTTCTGTGAAGGCCACTATTTGTCTCCTCACTCAGACTGCTCTGAATTAACGCAAACCTCTTGATTTCAACTAGGTTGAAAGTATAACTGCATTGACAGGATTTTGGAGTGTTTTGAAGGCTGGAGTTTATAAATAGGAATGTTGAGGCTGGGATAATTTTACTTCCTTTTCTCCACTTTGTGGGAGTACTCGATTTTCCCTACCTGACAGTTATATATGTATTCTGAGTTTCTCCAGTTTTCTGTAACCCTTGGTGGTTTCTTTTCTGTGAAAGAGTTGTGTGGATGAGAGATGTATGGAGCGAGACCGCTCCATCTTCTTTTTTTTACCAAGAATTTACCAGGGCTTGCTCAAAATGCAGACATTTTAGGATTAAATATTACTAGGAAAAGGTTCAAGGGAGATTTATATGTGAGCGATTCTTATTTTATTGATGTACCTTTCCTGAATGTCTTTTTGAGATCCAATGCCATTTTTTAAGCTGACTTTGGCTAATGATAAGCTCTGGGGTAGGAACTGTCTTATGGCCTAGAGAGGTTCGAGTTATCTGGTTTTGAAATTCTGTGTGTATCTTATTAGGGTTTCTGTATTGTAACAGCACATGTTCAGAATCTAAGGCCGAGTCCTACCCTCAGCTGCTCCCAAACAACGCTGTATCTTGAAGATATGGATATAACTTAATTTGCCTTTAGAATGGTAATCTTGGAAGCCTTAGCCTTGACTTTGTGCTGTCATATTCACAGATAGAAAGGGAGAGAAATTAAGTTTTATATCCTCTTTTCTTTTTTCTTCTCCCTTCCTGCCCCGCTTTAGCCTTTCTGTGATGCTAACGCAGGGCCAAGGTGGTCCCTCAAGGCCACCCTTTTTGTTATGTTGACCCAACGGCAGGTTCCCCTCAGAGACTTCCCCGCAGGAATTTTTGTAGGTTTCTTTCGTCGTCCTGGCTCAGTCCCTGGCCCGGGCCAGAGCAGCACCTCCCTCCTGAGGGGCAGCAAACCGTGTGTTTGGGTGGATGGGTGGGAGCAGGGCTGGCAGCCGGGGTGCATGGGGATGGTGGTGCCGCCGGAGGTGGTCTCACGCTGTAGCCTGGGTGTTGGGCTCCCAGCTCCCCAGGAGCCCGGGGCTGGCTCAGCCTTTCCTGCAGCCTCGTGTAAGAACATAAGCCTGAAGTAATGTGTCAACCTCAGAGTCCTTCAGATTTCACCTTCTTTTCCCTCTGTTCCTAGCATGTCTTTTACCCCTTCCTATAATTGGAGATACTGTACTCTGCGGATAACACCTACCCACTCTGCCTGCAGGCCAATAGGTATTGTATAACATTACTTTCCTGCTACCTGACTTTATGATTGACAGAAGCTTTCACGATATTTTTTTTTTTTTTAGCTTGACATGCAATTTGTCCCCAAACCATTTGTGATGTTCTGGAAAATAATTTCCCTTTTTTTTAGACACTTCGAAAATCCTTCGATGTGCTGGAATTGAGAGGGAAGCATGGAGTGCGGGAATGTTCCTTTTCAGAAGCCCGTGGTCAGGTTTTTGACCTTGTAGCAGAAGTGGTTGGAAAGGGATACATCATGAAAAACTCAGTTGGTAATATTTCAGGGTGCTCTTCACATGAGTGAAAGTGAGATGGGCACAGCTTCTGTGAATAGCTAGTGCTCCCCAAGGTATATGCCATAGAGCATTACCGGCTGCCCAAGATTTGCATCATTCTTGCATGTTGGTGTCTTTCTTGATCCCCGTTTCACTGATTTCAGACTTAGGTACGCAATTCCAGTGCTGTACACACAGAGAACACAAAGCACTTCACAGCCCTCTGACTGCCAAGGAAAAAACCTTCACGGTTCCATTTGACTCAGATACGTTTTAGTTTTCACAAGATTTTATACCCTTGGTGGGTTTTTTTTATATCCAGGGAGACTGAGGAATATAGAAAATATGAGTTTCACGGGATGGCAGGTTTCACCACAAATATACAGGTGTCCTAATTTTGTTAGAAGTCAAATATCTGAGATAGGTTAGAAATGTATTTTGCAATTTGAAATTTAATTGGATTTGTGCTCAGAAGAGGAATCCAAGTGAATGAAAGGGATCTCAGGATGTTCTTTTTCAAGCTCAAAAAATAATTGTTTTGATGAAATGCAAATCCTTGAATATTAGCTTTTTCTTTTTTGTGTGAATATTTGCCGTAGCCCTGCTCAGAACCGAGGCAAATCCTGTCAATCCTTTCGGTCCTTTCAGCATTTACAGTTACCTTAAAACCCGCTTAGGGATCTCAACGTAGTTAGTGCTTAGTGAAATTTAGTGAATTTGACTGTATTTACTAAATACATTTGCAACTACTGAGGAATGGCAATGTTGCCATCAGTATATATACTTCTATCTACCTACCCTTGTGCATGGAGCTGGGTTTTCTCAGTGGTGCTAGGTGGTACTGACCTGTCAAAATGGGACTGGAGGGAGTCAGTCATTGCATCTGCAGTGATAAATGAGTCATTTGGTTCCCACCTTGGACAGCTGTTTCATCTTCCGTTATGCAAACCAGAAAGAAAATACTGAAGTCATCTTGAAACGAGGCTTGCATTTTGTTTTCTGCTACCAGTGGGTAAGCTCATTTCTGGAGTCTGAGTCCTGCAAATTCACACTGAGGCTGCTCAGACGGTATTTTGGGGGCAGCGTCAGCAGACGAAATCCTTGCTTCTGCTTTACCCCTTCTGTTGTGTGGCAGAGCTGCTTTTGCAGCCACACAGTGAACTGGATTCAGGAAGCTGAAAAACTGTTTGGGTTTTTTTTTTTCCTTTTTTTCAGCTGAACCTGTACCCAGCTCTGGTTCACCATGGAGCTGCACCAAATGTAAGTGCCACTCTCGGGTGTATCATCTAGAGAGGGAATGGGAAAGGGCAGACAGGGACTGGAAGATATCAGCTGGTTTAAGGACTGCAACTTCTGAGCATCTAAGGCCAGACAGATGTAGGCTACTTTTGTAGTTCCTACCCGCTAGAGGCTTTCTTTTGCAGGCCGTCCAGTTTTCTGTCCTCTGTTCTGCAAAGTTTGTAGGCATTTGCTTGACATCTCAGTAATCCCAATGATGACAACTCCCTGCACCGTGCAGAATCAAGGCTTGCACCTCTGGGTACAGGCTTGTAGTGTGTCCTTGGGCAAAGCTAAAGCATACAGCTGTGGCGCAGAGATATGCACAAGAAACAACATAATTATTTACACTGTAAATGCTTGGTTCCCTTTGTGTTATTTCCAATATTCCCAACATACCTTGCTGGTTCCCTTTGTAATACAAAAAATAACATGGCAGTTATAGCGAACTCCTTCCATGAATGGCACATAGTTTCACTGAAGTATTTCTTTTTCTTGCCTTCATCTAAAACCTAAAACCAAGCAAACAATGTTTCTGTGACACAGTTAGAGAGCTGGTATGAGAGAATTTGTCTCTAGAGACTGCAGCGCATTCTCAGCTATCAACCTGAGGCATTTTGTGCTCTGTGGAAGCTGTTTTTGCAATTCATCTCCTGTCCATTCCTTGGCTTTTATGTTGTTGTAGGGCCCAATCCTGCAAACAGTGATGTGGGACGTGGATTAGCTCATGAACAGGCTCATGATTGAGCTTGGTGGAAGTTATACACCTAATCAGACATGCATCTATAGCTGCTGGATTGGGTGTCTCCGGTGTCTCCCCCTTGTTCCCCCCCCCCCCCCGAATAAAATAGTCAGTCTTCATAAATTGACACGGTGAGGTAAACCTCCCAACTTGCACATTTGTAACACAGACTTGTAACAAAACCTATGTTTTTTCCCCTGAAGGTTTGCATTGGCTAGGATGGAAACCCCCTCACAGCTGAAGCAACCTATATTTTAAACGTTTTCCCTTCATGTGCCCCCCAGTTAAAATGTGATCTAAAGTACAGCTGGAAAATCTCTTATAGAAAGAATAATTCCTTTTCCTTTCTACTTTCTGGCTATTTCTATGTGTTTTACCTCAGATCCACCTGTCCTCAGGCCCAGACAATGCTACTGTAATTTATGGATGCCCTTTGCCTCTGTCAGCTGCATGCTTCCCCTGCCTCCAGAAATGTTCAGAAATGTTTGATGGTATCCTCATACACAGACGGCGCTGTGATTCCTGCCTGCAGAGGGAAAGGGATGCGAACAGTGATGGGGCTCCATAGACAGGGTGATTAAAAGCAGGCTGGGATGGGAAGATGGGATTGACAAGGTGATAATGAGAAACAAGCTGGTAACCTTAGAGTTCTTCATTTTACACTCGATTTCTTCTCTTAATGTCTATGTCATGTCTTATTTTTGCCATAGCCATTTCACACACCTGAAAACAGAGGCATGAATAAAATGGCCAGGAAGCTTCTCCATGCTAGGGCTGGACATAGGAACCCCAAGACCCTGTCCTTCCCTCAAAGTCTGCGGCCCCAGAAGTGGAAGGGAACAGCAGCTGAACGGCGGAGTTAATGTCACTCGATTGTACGGCCCTGTTTCTCCAGGGCTGCATGCCGCACTGCCATAATCACCCTGGGACCAGCAGGTCACGTCGGGCTTGCAGGCTGTGTTCCTGGTTAATTACTAAAGGACTGACAGGCTCTGCCTGGGACTCTACTTCTGTCCCACCCCATAGTTTCCTTGTGTGCCTGTGATCACAGCTGTACTACCCAGCAAAACCTTGCATCAGGTGAGTGCGTGTTGGTGACAAGCTGGCTGCAGATGAGGCAGAAGGCTCTTTTTTATGCAAGAAGGTCAGGATGTGATCTAAGGAGAAGAAGGAGGTGTGATGGGACTCATGAATTTTCCTTCTCCCAGGAGCACGTAAAACTACGGTTGATCTTAGCAGGCACTGCAGGGAATGAAGTAATCAAAAGTATGACTGCAAGTAGTGTAGACAGACTTTGGGCTGTCTGTGAACTGAATACTAGCCTGGGTGCTGCTAGCTAGGTGGCCATGGCAGTGTAGAGCTTAGCTTGCACGCCTGAGGTGTTTATCCAGCTTGTTGGGAGTTTTTTTTTTGCAGCTGTGCTAAGCTTGGTGGTGCTGCAGCACCGCAGGAGCCTATTCAGCCCCAGACAGTATGTCCCCTCAATGCTCTTCCAGCCCCAAGCGTCACCGTGGCGTACCCACCTTGGTAAGGTGTGGAATGCAATGCCCTGTTGATATTACTGGTATATCTTTGGCGTCTCTAAAATGAAATTTAAAATTCAAGCATTTTTATTGCTGCCCCATCAGTAAATTGACCTAGTAGGTAGCTAACACAAAGCCAGACAGAGGCTGGCATTTGGGACCGCCTCTACCAGCTCTGAGAATAGTTTTGCTGCATGCTAGCAGAGCAGGAGCTCGGGACTCCGACCGGTGAGGAGGGTCCACTTCCAGTACAATAGGAAGATAATCAATCATGCTACTAGCTTTTGTCTTGGCAAAGGTATTTAGCTATCAGCCAGCTGGTTAGCTGCCTCAAGGCCACCTGCTTGACTGAAAAATAGAGAATCAGTTTCTTTCCCTTGCAAAGGGAAGTAGGGAATATTGACTTGTGTGATAATTTTAGGTGGATGATTAAATTTGGCCTCTTAGGCCCCAGTTGAAAATTCAATTCAGATGACTAGTTTTCTTTTCATACACTGCTGAGCAATCTTGTGTTCTGCCACCACTAATGTTCCTGATGTTGATTGTCCTTTCACTTTAACAAAGCACAGAAATGCCCAGCCTGCTCTCTATTTCCCGTGGCTTTGGGCTATCAAAACATAATGAGAAGAGTGCTTTTGGCTTAAGTTAAGGATACAGAATCTACCCTGAGACAGACTGACTGTCTACCCCCATAAAGTCACATATTGATGTTGTAATGGGTGCAATGAGTAGTCAGTCAGGTCAGAAGGATCATAACTTTTCTACTGACTTAGGTTGTTTTCAAATATTCCAGATAAAGCTGCCCATGTCTTGAACACATATTTCCGGGGGGATAAAAAAACCAAAACCCCAAAAAACAAACTGGCATGAATTCAGTGCTGGAACAACGTACATGAACGGTAGGACTGTAGGATAAAACCCTCTGTAAACAGGTGTGAATGAGGTAGGGAAGACAAGGGTGAGAAAGGGGAAGGAGGAGAAGAATATTCTATGCTGTGGTGTACTCCTATGGATATACATATGCTGAGGAGTCCAAATACCAATGTGAGAGCAATGCTCCTGAAATACAGAGAAACTGAGTGCTGATGGAGGCAGCGGATTGCCTTAGAGCTGGTTTTGCCATGTGACATGTGCTTTCCTTATTGCTTGATGCTGCTGCATAGACTAATAATACATGTGTTTGATACCCAGAGGAAAATGAAATTGCAACTTTAATGGGTAGTGCTATTATGCATATTATTTACAGCGTGACCCTGTTTTCACTAGGATCACCAGACTGCTGCCTTAACTAATGGTAAGTAAATCGTTAGTGGAGAGTGTTTAGATTTGCTGCACCAGATTTTATCATTTTAAGAAGTCTGTTCTTGCAGAAAAAAAAAGGGATTCACTTAAGAAGGCTCCACTGTTGCAAGCACAACTTATTTCCCTCAGTTAATGAATGCAGGCACTCAGAAAGTGCTTTCGGGTGACAGATTCAAAGAAGAGTGCTCATATCATAAAGGGATCCTGAACAGTAGCAAAGGCTTCTGAAGAGAAGAGTATGTAAAGGGCAGTTTGGAGTGTGTTACCCAAAAAGTAGCATTAGGAAGTGAGCTTCTGATTGCTGAAGATACACTGCTGGATGGTTTTAATGGAGCTAGAATACAGCTGAGTTTGGGTTTAACAGATAAAGCGGATATAGATAATAGGATTAGGAAATAAGAGAAAGATAAATTCGTATGCTGTAAAGCAAAGGCCTTTGCCCTCAGCAATGCTTTCTTGTTCTGAAAGCAAGAAGTGGATGACATTTCAAATATTGTCTCAAAAGAAGGCAAGGGCTGCGCAATATCTTTAAGCTGAGCAAGGGTGGGGAGGAGGCAATCTGCATTTCCTTGCAAAAGTCATGTTTATTGCCTTTAAATAGGCACATTTGAAAGGTCTATTTATGCAGCAAGCAAACGTGTGATTACAGTACAGGTAGGTATAACGTAGATTTAATTCTGCCAGCCATAACCTCTCTAATGAAATTGTGCAGAGCAGGCTTTAGTATGCAGTGTGCAACTGGAGGATAAGCCCTGCAGCAACCTTGTACACAGGCTCCAGTTGCTAGGTGGTGCCACTGCATCTTCATTAGCATTCTTATCTAATGACGGCCAATACCTGTAGCAATCACTTTGCTCATATCAAACCAGTATTTTGCACTGGCGTAAACTATACAAGGAATGGGAAGATATAGACTGCATCGCCGTATCTCTAATGAAAGATGAAAACACTTAATTTCCTTCTTCCAGCCTTTGAATTTAGCTGAAAATAAATCTGTGTCTGAAAGAAAAAATGCACAAGTGAATAAAATTAATTGTGGGTTATAGCGAACAGGACAGATTATTATAATACATTACACTAGATGCCTTTTATGTTACTCGTGGTGCCAGAAAGTTGCATTTAGTATTTTGCCTGATGCATCACATGATAAATCACAATCATCTGACATGCAATATAAGACTTTAGTCATTAGGAGTGAAAACTAATGGATAACAACATACAAGAGGAGACAGTTAGCTGAGTTGTTACCAATTTGTGTAGAAGATTTTGCAGCTGCAATAAATACTCTGATAGGAGTATTTATGACTACTTGTTACAGAATGTGAACTTACTGTAAATGTAAGTGCAGTTTGTAAGATTTGTAGGTGGTCAGCCAGCCCTCTTCTGCGTGATGCTGGAGAACAGTCATCAGGGGGAGGCTATGATTATCGTGTTTCTGTAGTGCATAAGCACCTAATGGAAATGAGCAGAAATCTGGTCATATAGGCTGACAGACCGGTCTTATTTCCCAGGAAAATAACTAAGCCATTGTTATAGGAACAAATAATAAAACACAAAGAGCTAAAGCAATACAATGATATGACTGTACAGTGGAGCTGAAAATGCGAGCCTGGCTTGTTCAGTACTGGCACACACACTTTAACTACTTCCAGTCTAATTCCAGTCTACATTATCAGCCATTAGGATGATGACTGTACATGGCATTATCCTTATGAGTCAGGAATACCTTTTGCGAAAGCCTTGGTCTGAACCTCCCCTTTGGTGCTGTTACCGTGCTTTTTCCCCTGTCAGTGTGCGGAGCCGATGAGCAGCCCTCTGCCACCGGCTGATGCTGGAGAATGATGGCGGCTCCTCGCGTCCCTTCAGAAAGGCACTATATATTTTACAACATTTGGGTAGAACGGGGAGATTTGGTAATCAACTTTCCTGGGATTCCCTGAATCGTATATAGGATTTTCAGCTCTGTCTGAAAGAGCCAGCTGTCTTAAGGAAAGCGATGAGATGATAGGGATGGGGATGATGCTTTTGATTTGGGAGATTACTTGGTTAGGTGAATGTAGGCAGAGAGGCTGTGACAGGAGAGCCTGCTTCTCTAGACTAAGGGCACAGGAATGTATTTGCAGTTGCTAGAGTTATGTCAGATTATGCTTTCTACGTGTAGTTTTTCCCTGACTGCCATTTTACCATTTCTTTCTTAACTTTTGTCAGTTTTTGTATAAGGGCCCGTTGATTTACTCTCCTTTTTCCCCTCCTTTTCTTTTTTCAGATGTGTAAATAAAAAATAAACATTTTCATAATTTACTTGTGGTGAGTGTTTCCCCCCAGCTCAGATTGTAACCAAGCTTGGCACTGGGGCTTACCAAGACTGCAAGAGAAAGTGAAGTCAAAGCGTATTGAATCTTTTCATAAGGGCTGGTCACAACCAGTAACCGTGAGGATGGGCAATCCTCGGTAGACACCCACTTTCGGGCATGGGAGCAGGCAAGGCAGAGCCCTTTCTCCGTGGCTGAGACAGTTGCACGTTGCCATTGGGTACAGCCCCAGAGATGGGAGACAACCATCGCTGAAGACACCGCAGAGCTTAGGAACTGAAGATCGGGGAAACCAAAATCTATTAGGGATACTTACTATTTCCTGATTGAAGTTCCTCTAAAAGAAACTCAAGCAGATAAACAAGCCAAGAACCCACCAGACAAGAAAAATATACTTGTGTACTCGCTTCACATATGTCATTAACCACTTGAAAGAAAATCTACTGAGTTTTCTTACAGCAAAAGAGCATATGTCTGGGGCTCAGCGAACTGAAGCCATGGTTCACGTAACAGGATTGGACAGGAACAAATTTTGGTCAGTAGGGCATTCTTTCTTTCTGAGATAGCAAAACCCATTTGTTTCAAAAACTTAATATTTTAGGTAGGAAAGTAATATTTTGGGATTTGTAACCAGCAGCCAGTTGTGGGGTTTTTTTTTTTTTTTTTTAATTTTTACTGTCATATGTGCTGGGAGCACAGCACAAGCGTTTTCTCTCTGCTGCCCAATAGGTGTTGCTGGGGCGAGAATGATGGATGCTGCAGTGCCCAGGTCTGAGGAAGACTGTGCGATTCCAATCTCGAGATTGTCATGATGAGACAGGATTAATTCCCTGCCCTCTTCTCATTGCAATTTGCGGCACTGGAATGAATCTGTTTCATACTATGAGGTGCTCTTGTTGCAATCTTCATTTTAGGCTCTGGAACAAGCAAGGAGAGCAAAAGGAAGACAAAACAGTGGCAAATGTTGCAAGGAGTCAGCCAGTCCTTATGACCAATATAATAATGTGAGGAAAAAAAGGGCCTTCTTCCATGTGGGAAGTTTGTGTAGAGCATGCAAATAACACGTTAACCTAATTAGTATGGTAAAAGACATGTCTAAGGTGGTAGATTGCAAATGTAAAGACCCTGACAAGGCTGACTGCTGGGGGATCCTCTGGGAATATCAGGTATTTTTGCTTATCCGAGGGAAATCCAGAATAACGCCATTGGTTTAACAAAGAGCAGAATAGAGACCAGGATCTTGCTGTGTAGAAAAGGAACTTTTGGGTATGGGAGAGAAATACACGTCCTCCGTCCTCTGAATATTTTCAGCATGTCTCCTGTCTCAGCCCAGCTCAGTCGCCTGGTGTGGAAGCAATGATGAGAGTTTAAGTTTATTCAGACAAGGACGCGGGGTGAAACTCTGAGGATAGAAGAGGAGGGAGGTGAGAACCATGTGGATGGAAATGGAAGGAAAATCTTTGCACAGCACCCTCTGAAGCGGCAGTGCTGCATTTGCACAACTCTGGTGGAATCTTCACTGAATCACTTAGTTACCCCGTTCGGGAAGCAGCTCGTGCCAGTCCTAAGTACGGACTGAGACAGTGAAGCAAGGTAAGACAGCTTAGTCAAGGTGGAGGACAATCCTTCTTCTTTTTCTATTTATGCTGACTGCAGCTGAGTAATTGTCCATCAATATGGAGTTTCATTGAGTTGGCATTTTGAACCCCCTTTGTATGCTTTTTTGCTTCAAGAAATATTAAAGTCTAGATAAAATTGAAATAGCTGCTTGGTAATGAGATCATTATATATAAATACTGAATTGCTCACAGGGGGTATAATGATTCCTCAGCCCAGGTATGCAGCACATAACTATTAACTACTAAGCACAGCCTGCCTTAGAGATATGTTTCCAGTGCTAACACACATAAACCCTTTCAGCATGAAGTTCAAGTCACAGAATATGAATGACCGGGAATATGTTATTTACAGCTTGTGTTAGGAGGTGGAATGAGCTGGGGCTGGTTATTTACTTTTCATGTAGAGTTTTAAAGAATCCTGATTGACTGAAAAGACAAAGAAGCAAGAGAGGGAGATGGTAAAGGACGAAAACCATATCAACTCGCTGTACGAAGTCAGCTTCTTTTCAACAGCAATCCCCTTTGCACGGCATCAGGCGTGCTGTAGGGAATTAACAGTTAATAACGGTACCGCCCGAGATGGATCTGTTGTGAAATGTGCTGCGAAGGCTGAGTCCCTCCTGCCTCCAAGCAGCAGAAACACTCGGTGCTCAGTGCTCGGTGCTCGTGCCTGGCAACGGGCTGGGGCAGAAGCTGCCCCTCCTGCGATGGGGTTTGCACGTGGAGCCGGGGGATCCCCCTGGCTGCTGTGCTAGGCTGGGAAGTGAATTTGATTCCCTCATCTGCTACAGGTTTCTGAAGCGATGTTGTCTCTAGCTCACAAATGGGGAACTTGAGGTGAAGAGAGAGAGAGACCAAGCCTGTGTGCATCCCTCTCCTCGAGTTCTCACCTCTGAGATAAAACCATCAAAACTGCATCAGAGAGTGTGAGGGCAAATGCATTAAAGATTATGAGGTGTTGAGGTATGAGGATGCGGGGGGATGAGTAAATACTGATGACAGATTCATTGCTTCTTATGTCTATACAGAGAGGATAGGGCTTATAAAAGTAACAGGCAGCTCTGGACTTATGTTACCATGGCTTATATGCTCTGTCTCCATCGAAATCACCTGAGTTACAGCTACTATACAAGTAACAGATAGTCCTAGTGCTGCTCATAATAATGAGAGAAAACATGCCCTATCAAAAAAACATGTCAACTGCATGCAGAAAAGCTGCAGGAGAGGCATTTTCTGTTGAGATGCTTGCTTTAGTGACCTTATGTAAGTCCATATGTTGAAGCTGAAATCCAAATATGCCTTTGAGCTTCAGAGTTTCTGGTTATCATTTTGCTGCACCAAAAGACAAATTTGGGATGTAGTGTTTGCTCTCTGCTGCACAGGCTCTGTAGAATGTCTTGTGTGTATTTTCCCTGATGTCTAGGATTACTTCTTTTCCTGATTTGATAAAACAAACTGTCTGTGTTAGAACAAAACCAGTCCTGGAGAAAATGGATAAAGTATGCATCTAAGTTGTTCAACTTATGCAAGCCTTGTCATACCAGTAAAATAGCTGCCTAGAATAACAAACTAGCAGAGGTACTTGGATGGCTAAAGGCAGGGAAGGGGAAGACATCTGTCTGACTCTCTTGAGCTGCCAAACTCCTACACCCAGCCCTAGGGACTAAGATCCTGCTGCCACTGTCAATATAAAACTCTTTAGGCTGGCATTTAATGTGCTTTAACCTGGAAAGCTATATTTAAGCTAATAATCCAAATTTTTTTGTATGTGTGAATTAAGTGGATTTTAGGATCACTTGCAGCTGCCTGGCATTATGGATGCAGAATGAATTTGTGTCAGCAAACTCAAAGGGTTCATAGGACTCTGCTCCTCGAAGGGAGCTGCTGTCAGTCCACAGAAAGAAATACTAAAAAAAAGAAGAATTGTAGTGGCTGTTTCAGGTGGTGTGTCCCACTACAGTGGTGACACAGGTACAGCCACCCTGAGCTGCATGAAGGGAGGGACTGAAGAACATTAAGGGATGCTTTGTAGCTTCAGAGAAATAAAAAAGGCCATGGCTTTTTCTTAACAGAATTTTGAAGGGTTTTCTTCTCTTTTAATTTATTTTTTATTCCTTTTTATGCTATCTTAGACCTTCTCAGTGGACCCACTTCAAAGTCTGAAAAATGAACTTGACCCCTTCTGGCAAAGGCTGGGCTGGGCCAACAACAAAGCTTTTTCTCTGCGTCAGTCTGCATGCCTAACGCTCTGTCAAAATATAAACCCACATCAATGGGTTAATGGGTCATTAAAGCATTCTGCTTTTCTTCTTCTGTCTATTCTGGAAAGCTTTGCAGAGTTAATTAGGCTACTGTAAGGATTAGGAAATGACGTTTTGTAGCATTCCCCTGGCAAAGTGGCATCCGAGGCCACCGCAGCACATCCTATACCCTCTCTGCCAAGCCACCACACCCTATACCTTTTCCTCAGCTGCCATCCCATTCACCCATCTCGGAGTAGGGGAGAATTTCCCTGGCTCTGAAAAGCTAACACACCCTGTTATGCTTGTGCACCGGTGCTCAAGTCTTGGTTTTACAATGCAAGAAACTCTGCATTGTGCACTCCATTATCAGTTTCTCCTCCTTTCCTTCTTGTGGCTTTATGTAAGATTCATAGTCAATTTAAAAAAAATTAGGGTTGCTTACTTTGTTAATGCTTTTAATAGCCCTTCCCTTTCGTTCCCCTTTCTCTTTGAGAGAGGTTTGCATTACCACAGCTGCAGTGGTGCCTGCTTTGTTTTTGTTTGTATGTTTATTTGCCTGACATTGTCCCAAAATTAATTGTAAGGGAGGTAAATGGTGTGAGGGGAGTTCACTGGGATTAAACTGTGCAGAGATTTCAGAGTCATGTATTTAGCTTCCCTTGCCTGGTGGAGGAACTGAGGTCTTAACATGCAAACAACTGCATTGCAAGTAAATTAAAAGCCACTATCTGACCTATGCTCATTACAGTGTTAAAATGTGGCCTATCATCATCACAGCATTTTCTGGTCTTCTCTGCAGCCACAGTGTTTTAATGTGTCTATTTGGCTATATAATTTATTATCCTCAGGGCTTCTCAAAAACAATCCATTTGGCTGAGACAGGGTCATGAGACCTAGACTAGTTTTGTGCTATTGCTCTCCTAGTTGGTCAATAACTTTTGAACTGTTGACCATCTAGCAATTGGCAAAGAAAGGTCTCCTGACCCTGTGAACTAAAAATAGATCAAGCTCTTCAGAAAGTAAATCTAAAGCTTGAAGGACATTTAGAGGAAAAGTGCTTTTTAAATTGAGATATTTAGATATTATTCCACATTTTGTAGCTTCTAGGGCTTGCTTCTTTGCTCTCTGCTCGCTTTATGGGATTGCCAGCCAGATTACAGAAAAGAGAAATTGTAAAAAAAAAAAAAAAAAAAAAATCAAATCATCATGGAAATAATAAATAAAAATACTTGCAGATACTTCCAGGAAAGTCCAGTAGCATTTTCAAGGCTGTCCTGACTAAAATGAGATTTTAAAGTTGATATGACTGACAGTAGCTATATAAAAATAGTTGAGGAGAAATGTCACTTGTATTAATCCAAGATGGAGGCAGGGGCTCTTTCCATTGGTGTTGCAATTGTACATGACAGGGAGAGAGCAGAAAATACTGGCACGCAGTATAAAAGTATTTTTTTAAAGTAGCAGATGAAAATGTCTGCAGCCCGGACTTTAAATTTCCCAGGGAAAGGTTGTCTCCTTTATCACAGTGGGGATACTAGATGCCAGTGCTGATCCCTGCTATTAAAATTGCTCTCCCTTTTCTGATTTTGCTGTCTTGTGCTGTATTTTTTTCTGGAAGTGGGGCAAAGTTCTTCTGCCCCAGATGTTCTTGTGTGGTTTGTGCTTGGGTACAGATAGGACTGTCTATCACAGCTGCCATTTCCCTTTTTTCCCTCATTTATTGTTTCTTTAGGAGGGATGAGACCCCACCAGTAAGAGAAAAGTTTTGCCTTATTGCTGAATAAGTGTGGCTAAACCAGCATCGTCTCACCTCCTGATGGGAAGGGAGCTTGTGCTGCGTGTGCTACCCATCTGGCCTGGTGGGAAGAGTACGGGCTGTTTAGGGCTCATTTCTGTTCTCCGTTTGGGTAATATTCCCCCTTCATCAAATTCTGAGTGTGGCTAGCTTCAAATTAAGAACGTGTGCTTTTTCTTATCAGCAGGACTGCTGGTGAGGGACTGGGATTCTGCTACAAAAAAATACATGCTTGGAGAGTAAGAGCTCCCCATGCTATTTCCAGCAAGATCTTTCTTTTATTTAAGGCTTTCAGAAACACATTGTTTAGCTGGAATAGTGCTCTGACTGTCAGGACCCTTTTTGGCAGAAAACCCAATGAAACCTCTGCCACTGACAGCCTAAAACGCGTATTTTTTTCTGTCTGGTAAGCACAGCTGACAAGTCGCAAAAGCAACTCCAAATATTCACCTGTTGCATCAGTGCAAGACTCATTGGGATGAGTAGAAGCTCTCTTCTCCCCAGTTCCCGAACGAAAACCCTTGCTGCCTCTGTGAGGGGGAAGACGTCAGAGCAGGATTTGACCCCCCCGCAGCTGTGCTGGCAGCAGCAGCAGCGACCGAGGTCCCCTTTGAACAGGACGGGACCCCTGTGCGACGGGTGCCCATTTGAATCCGCAGCTCTTTCTTTCCTCTCCCCACGGGCTGCCACGGGATGAATGCTGCATGGTAGGCAGCGGGCTGCGCGCTCCGGCTGGGTGCGGGGATTTCTCTGAATTCATTTTGGTTTTTATTTCTTGCCTTTGAAATGCCTTTTGCTTGAGATGAACTAGGTAGCAGTGCTCTCCTGCCCGCTGTAGGGATGAGTGGTGATGGCTGATCTGCGTGCTCAATAGGATTCCCTCCTCCCTCTCCCCCCAGGCCCTTTTTTGTCTGCTTTGTATTAGGATCTGAATGTCCTTGTTTTCTCCTAGCAGAGTCCCGGGATGTGTTTTGGCAAATGCAAAAGCCAATAGTCATTGAGCCCCCGATAATCTCTGCTCTGCAGAAGTATGCTTTCACTCATCTGCTTCTCCATGAGGTAAGAAATGAAGCTATTACTTTCTAGGCATAAATTAGCATTTAGAACAACGCACTACAAAAGATATAAGTGGCACGGATTATAATGTTGATAGGGCACCCAAGAACCCCCAAACCATCGCTGATCGGGTAATGAGCTGGACAAACCATTTATTTTAGCAGTTCAGGCACCTCTTCCGTCTTTGGTCACGGATTTCCAAACGTACACGGTGACTGTTAATTATGCACTTCTCACTCAGTAATTGTCCCATTTAACTACCCATCACCAGTTTGCGTGTCAGGGCAAATCAGACAGCACATTTTTTATAAAAAAGGAGGCAGCAAGGGTAGGTAGCTACCAGTGAATCGCCGTTTCATGCACCTGCACAGGTAGTATTGCTAGAGCCGGGCTGTGGTGTTTCACAGCCTGCCCTGGCCAGGCCAGCCCCGCCT
>NW_009191149.1:2763-4525 GCF_000690835.1 Fulmarus glacialis | reverse complement strand
AGCTCGCCCTGGGGCCACCTCCGTGCCTCCCGCCCTGGTGTTGCGGTGACATCGGGCAGTGCCACGGCTGGGCCCGTGATGGGCTCTGCCCAGCACCCTGCCATGTGCCATGACTCACCCTCTTGGAGGAGATGGTCATCGTCTTGATGGGTGCTGGCACCTAGACGGGGGCAGGAGCGAAGGAGACGGAGGGGTGAGCGCCTGGCCTGATGCTGCAGCCCCAGGGTGGGCACCCCAGACCCCCCCAGGCGGCTGGGGCGGGCAGGGGCAGGCAGGGGGAGCTGTGAGGGGGCAGCAGGCAGGAGGACCAATGCTTGGGGTCCCTCCAGAGCCGGCCAAGGGGCTGGCTGGTGTCCCAAGGGGCTAGTTGATGTCCTGATAGGTGGCTCGTGTCCCAAGGGACTGGTTGACGTCCCAAGGAGGTGGCTGGTGTCCCAAGGGGTTGGTTGGTGTCCCAAGGGCCTTGCTGGCTGGGTCAAGGACACTCAGCAGAGGATGGAGGACAGGAGAGGCCTTACCTTGAACACCTCGATCTCCTCCAGCATGAGCTCCTCTGTCTCCATGTCATCCCGGGGGAGCACGATGACCTTCTGCACGGTGCCCCGATCTGCAAGACACCATGGTGCCCGGATGCTCAGTGTCACCTCTGGGCACCTGTGCCCTCCCCTCCTGGGAAGGGGGTCCCTGCTGGGGCTGGGAGGAGGAAGGACCCCCCCAAGCCCATCCCCATCTCTCTCCTGCCGCAGTGGGCGGCCGTGCCTGGGGTGCGGTGTACTGGCTCAGGTCACCACCCGTGGCTAGGGACTGCCACCACCCAGGGCCGGGGGGGGACAGCCGCTGGGGGCCAGGATGGATCATGGGGGCTGTAGGATGCGCGTTAGAGCAGGGGAAGCGCCAGCCTGGGCAACAGTGCCCCCAGGATGGGCACTGGGGCTGGGGAAGGACAGGGCAGGATGCTGGTGCCTCTAGGATGGGCAATCGGGCAGGGGAAGCTCGAGGCTGGATGATGGTGGGCTTAGGATGGGCAATGGGAAGCATGAGGCTGGATCGCAGAGCCCATAGGATGGGTGCCAGGATCGGGAAAGGATGAGGCTGGATGGTGGGGCCCCTGGGGTGGGAGGTATCATGCTGGATCGCTGGCTCCGGGGATGGGAACTGGGCTAAGGGAAGGACCAGGGTGGATGGTGGGGTTCGTGGCATGGGCACCGGGGCAAGGGAAGGACGAGGCTGGAGCCTTGAGGAGGGGCAGGGATCTCAGGGGGGGTCTCAGCCCCTTGCCCCGCTCCAGTGTGGCAGAGGGCACCGTGCTCTGGCCAGCCCTGGTGGTGCCCGTGCCCTCCGGGGCCGCGCCGGAGCATGCTGCGTTCCCCGCGGTGCGCGGCGTGGGTACCTGTGCCCAGGAAAAGCACCTCATAGCGCCCGTCTGCGGCGTCCACCTGGTCGACGGCCACGGTGGTGAAGCGGTAGTTGACGTTGGTGCGGACCACCAGTGGCTGGCGGTGGGTGGGGTAGACGGCGTGGTACATCAGCGGGTGTGCGCGCATGAAGTTGATCACTTCATCGGGGTAGTCCTTGGTCGACTTCATGGACGGGGTGAAGGTCCCCCCGGGGCACTGCAGCACAAATGTCACCAGCACTTGGTGACCCGGTGTCCGGGCACAGGTCCATGCGTGCCAGCTGCCTGGCAGGCACTCACCCCCCCCCCCGCCGCATGCCCTGGGGGTACTTACAGTGCCCGGCCGGGGGGAGGGCCTTTTGACCG
>NW_009191149.1:2294-2590 GCF_000690835.1 Fulmarus glacialis | reverse complement strand
GCGGTATCACCGGACCCCCACCCAGCTGGGGACCCCCCTCTACTGCTCCATGCCGGGAGGGTCAGCACTCACCCCGAAGCGGAGAACACGGCGTAGATAACAGGGTTCTTGGTGTCCTGAGTCTGCTGGATGAAGACGTCCTCTTGGGACAGAAAGATGGGGGTGTCACCATGGGGGTGGCGGGACCCCCCTTGCACACAGGGACACTGGGGCAGGGGGGAGAGCAGCTCCGTGTGGGAGAGGTAAGAGGTGGGGGGCAGCAACGGGGTCCCCAGCCCTCCCCAGGGTGCCCCCCA
>NW_009191149.1:0-2071 GCF_000690835.1 Fulmarus glacialis | reverse complement strand
CACTTGTTCACGAGGCAGCAGTGGCCCCCGTCGTCATTCTGCAACGGAGGGACCCCCGCACTCAGCCCTGCCTGCCCCCCTGCCCGCTCCCTGCCTGCCCGCTGCTCCACCTACCAGGCAGATGCGTCCGATGCGGGAATAGACCCCAGGGCTCAGCGGGGAATCGGCCGACTTCTCTCGGAAGAAGAAGTAGAGCTTGTCGTCGTTCCTCTCACTGCTGTCAGGGATGAGCTGGGCGCGGACGAAGGCTGGGTCTGGAATGGCACGGCACGGCACCGTCAGCCCAGCGGCACCCCCTGCCCCGTGTGCCGCAGTGGGATGCTGAGCCCCCCTCTCCTCCGGCATCGCCCTGCTCCTGGAAAAGCACTGCCGCGGCCACAGGGCGAGCGCTGGACCTGGACCAGAGCTGCAGAGATGGGCTGAGGAACCGGGTGTTTCTGGTGGTCATCGGTGCTCCAGGAGGGGCTCGGAGCATCCCTGAGGTCCCTGGGAGCATCCCTGAGGTTCACAGGGTGGAGGGCTCCAGCAGCTCTATGAGCAGGGCGGTGGGAACTGGTCTTCCTCCCCTGGGGAGGAACCACACAGCCTGGAAGCTTCTCAGGAAGCTTCTCCCTGCCATCCATCAGCCGGTGCCCAGCCTGCGCTGACAGCTCCCCCTCTTCAGGTTACCGCCCCGCCGGCTCCCCGGCCCGGCAGGATCAGCCCATCTGCTCTGCTCTGTTTACTCAGCTGCCGCCCCGCGGGCAGGGGTGCTGCGAGGGGGGCAGGATGAGCGCTTGGGGTCACCGAACGCAGGCGACATGGTTGACATCTCAGTCCTGCAGAAACCCACTCACGGACTCCGGCAGAGCCAGCCCCATCTCTCACCAGCTGGCTGCTCCCGCCGCCCAGCAAAGTCCCTGGCATGTCTGTCACCATGCCTCACACAGCTATCCCTCTGCCCATCTGCCCTAGATTTCTATCCATCCATCCATCCATCTATCCATCCATCATCCATCCACCCACCCATCACCAATCCATCCATTCATTCATCCATCCCCCATCCATCCATCCACCCTCCACCTGTCCATCCATCCACCCATCCATCCATCATCCGTCCACCCATCCGTCCACTCATCCATCAACTGTCAACCATCCACCCCTCCATCCATCCATCCATCCCACACCACCACCCATCCACCTGCCCATGCTGGCTACTGTCTCTGCGCTGGGAGAAGGATGCAGTATGACACGACGGGTCTCATCTCTAGAGCTGGAGCCGTGGGGTCTCCAGGGAACCTGGGCCACTGACACCCCAAACTCACCATTGAGCCAGCGTGAATTGTACTGGTCTGTCCTCATGGCCGTCTGCTTGCCCATGGTGCGGAAGATGGCTGCGTCCGTGCCCATGAAGTCAATGTAGACGCCAGCATAGAGCTCTTCATCTGCAGAGGGCAGAGATCAGCCGGGGGCTCCCACCTAGTCCCATCCATCCACCTTCTCCCACTGCCCCAGGCTCCATCCAACCTCAGCCCTGGCCAGTAGCCATTAGGCAACCGAGAGCCACTGCCTGTTGCCATCCCAGAGAGCTCGGAAGGTTGGCACTGGTCCGTAACCAGGTACCCCACCTCTGCTGGGCCAGGTGCCCAAGGACTGGGCATCCCGGGTGCCCGGCCATCCGCTGGAGCGGGCAGGGGTGGCAGGGGACTCCTTGGGGATATCTGGGCAACGCAGGAAGACGCCGGGAGCAGTCGTCCCACCTTGCCTGCGTGTTCCCTCTGCCCAACGCAGGCAGCGCAGGCCCCGGGGAGCTACAGGACTCACTTATTAATGCAGAGACGGTGTCTACTTTGGGGTCATAGGAACACTTCCCCTTGCCCGAGTCCAGCTTGTCCGGCTCCAGGTAGAAGATATAATCCTGGAGAAGGAAGCAAATGGACGAGCTGGTTACACTTTCACCCCTCCATCCCCATGGCACCTTCCAAAGCCCTCTGGGAGAGGCAGCCTCCTCTGGGATGGAGCCCAGCAGTGAGGATGGATGTGAATGGACCACACCAGGGGTCTGCAGGTCTTCTGAGAAGCTGAAGCCCCC
>NW_009191148.1:20198-20771 GCF_000690835.1 Fulmarus glacialis | reverse complement strand
GCCACCAGCGCCGCCTCCGCTCCGGGGGAGCAGGGCTCGGCAACGTCCCCGGGGTCCAAATCAGAGTCCGCTTGGGGGAAGCCTGAATCCTGGGTGGAGTCCGGGCTCTCCTCGGGCAGGCTGGTGTTGATGTAGATGACGTCCCCGGATCCCCGGACGGCGGGCAGGTTTTCCAGCAGCTTCTCGAGATGGACTTTCAGCTGCGAGAATGTCGGGCGGCAGGGTCGGCTCTCCAGCACGCAGACATTATTTCATACCTGGAAATCGGGAGAGGAGCGTGGTTATCACGGAGGACGTTGCCAGGCGCTGGGCTACAGGATGTACAGGGGCTAATTCCCTGCTTCTCTCCAAACCGAGCAAGCCCTGAGCTGCTTTGCATTAAAACAAAGCAAAAACAACTGTTTGCCCAACGGCAGGGATTTATCAGCCCAAGCTGCTGTTAGAAGTCTCTTCCAGTGCCTGCGGGTCGGGCAGAGGCAGCCAGCTGCAGCCCTGTGATCAGCCCCCCAGGAACATCCCAGTTCTGCTCCCGGGACACCGAGTCCTTCTCTTGTCCTTCCCGCAGGTGCCTGT
>NW_009191148.1:19778-20164 GCF_000690835.1 Fulmarus glacialis | reverse complement strand
CTCCCAGAGCCTCCCTGCCAGCGCACACCGTCTCCTCTGCCCTTTGGCAGGCTGGATCCGAGAAAAGGTTTCTTTGCCGCTTCCTTCAGGGACAGGCGTGGGAGGGGGCGTTGTAGGACCCCTTGCATGACTGAGCCCCTTTGCTAGTTCAACCTTTGCTAGTTTGTGTTTTTGTATTCACAGCTCCTAGCCATGGGGGGATTAAACATTTTCAGCTGTAATGGCACCAGAGAAAAACTCAGGAAGAAAACTCGGGAGAAAAACCCTTGCTGAGCTGCTCAGAAATGCAAAGTTTTGAGGTTTCCACATTTTCCCGTTCCAGATTCATAGATTTTAGGCACTGAAGGACCCTGAGTAACTAGAAGGAGTTTTGTGGGGCAGAGAAG
>NW_009191148.1:12437-19751 GCF_000690835.1 Fulmarus glacialis | reverse complement strand
AAAAAAAAAAAAAAAAAAACCAACAAACCTAAAAAGTCTGATTCCTCCACCACAAACTGCAGAGGGCACTGCTCCTGTCCCCGCAGGAGGAGCGAGGCGACCCCGGCACTTCCCCCCCGCCCCACGCCGCCAGCTGCCCGCAGCCCAGCTCGCCAGCCCTCTGCGCCAGCCCTGCAAACACAGCGCTTCCTCCTGGGATATTTGTTGGGATTTCTGGGCGCCAGTTTACCTGGAGTTAAGAAGATGCTTTTTCCTCCCTGGGTGATACGCTGCTCTGCTCTGGGATCTGGCTTTTATTAGGCACGTCAAAACTCGGGTGATTATGCAAATATTAAGGGTTTTGAAGTTTTTGTTTCTGTGATACTTTCATTTAAAATGTGACCCACGCCATTCTGGCCAGCTTTCCTCCGAGAGCTAACCCGCGCGTGCGCTCTGGTAAGCTCCCTGCCTGCCAACCCCACAATGGAGAAAAGGCTAAATCCCTGCCGTATTTTTAAAAATCTTTAATAACTGTTTTTTCTGGGGGCTGTGGGAGAAATGGTGGGGGTAAGTGACTCCCTCTCCGGTACAGACCCGTCTTACTCCACTTGGAGAGGCAGGTTTGCAGCAGGTGGGAGCACGGGCATGCTGGCACGGTCTTTGATTGCGCTGTGATGCACAGCTTTGCAGGCTTACGGCCACATTCAGCGCTAAGCCACAAATCCACAGCACAAGCAGTTGTTGTGTCCTTAAAGAAAGGACGTCAGCGACTGAGGGCCACAAAGCACAACGAGCAGCACCTCACAGAAACCACCTCAGCTAAGGGCTAGCGACGCACAGGTTGTCTGCAGGCAGACAGAGAGCAAAGGGGCTGCGCTACAGCCCAGAAACAGGGTTACAATACTCACAGCTCATCCAAGCAGTCCTCGGGCTTTTTCAGGCGCTGCCCATGGAAGAGGTACTCGTAGATCTCGTGGTTCTGCACTCCTGGGTAGGGCGTCATCCCTCGGGTCGCTATCTCCCACATGGTAACGCCAAATGCCCACTGCGAGGACAAAGGGAAAGCTGAAGGGACATTTCCAGGAGGAATGAATGAGTCTTTTCATGGGGAAAGGTCACTGCCCAGCGTCCACTGGGCCCTCGCACAATGCTAAGAGTTGTCGCTCCAGTCCTGCCCTCCCCAAAATCGGAAATAATAAGCAATGCCACAGAAGAGGCAAGCGGCCCACTGAATAAACCTATTCCAGGAGGCTGGGCAGGCAGCAAAAGGTCAGCGTGTCCCATTACAGCCTCCCGCTCCTCTGGCTTTGCACTTCCAGGGTACAAGAACAGGCGTAACAAAGCGCAGCAAGGGCGGACGACGCAAGCCGGGGATCGGTCCCCAGCTCTGCCTCCTGCGGCCTGGCTGCCCGGCCACGTGGACCTACCACATCGCTCTTGGTGGTGTAGACGCGGTCAGCCAGGGACTCGATGGCTATCCACTTCACTGGCATTTTTGCTATTCGGCCCTGACGGTAGTAATCGCCGCTGTAAATCTTCTTCGACAAACCGAAGTCTGCCACGCACACTGTCATGTCGTCCCGTAACCTGTCAGGCAGAAACAGGGATGACAAGATGGAAAAGTCTGACGTGCCAAATTCTGAAGCAGAAACCTGAGGCTGAGCTCTTTTCCCATGTCTCTCAAGACCAAGAGAGGTTTTATTGAAGGAAGCCAAGTTGTGCTGTAAAACCACAGGACTTCCACTGGTGTTCATCTATCCAGGACGAAGCAGAGGAAAACAAACTCACATGCAGTTTCGAGCTGCCAAATCCCTGTGGAGAAAGTGCCGACTGCTCAGATACTCCATCCCCAGGGCGATATCGACCATGAACTTCACCAGCGTCTGCAGAGGCACAAACTGGGAAGGGAAGGTGCAGGTTAGACAGTGCAAGCCCTTTGGGAAGCACGTTTGATTTGATCTGAAAGGCTTCCCTGTCCAGGGCTGCCGGCTGACATCCTAGTGGTCTCACTGGCCTTGGAGAGCACCAGGAGCCCACAGCAGCAGCCACTGTGGCCTCTCTCACCCCCACTGGGCTAACACCGTCAGATTGTAAGATTTATCGAATCACAAGCCCACAGGAGCTGTAGATGCGGGGAGAGTTGTTTTAGAAATAACCCCAACACTGTCTGCCAGGCTGTGCTGCTGGCCAGAAGAGCCCGATCCAGCAAACCACATCTCCCTGGGGTTTGCTGTAGCAGTGGACACCCTTCATACCCCCACCGCCTCCTTCCATGTCTCTGGAGTGCAGCCTGCAACTAGACTTTGCTTCCTTCCTGCTTTTCCCACTGGCTGCCTTCAGATCACATATTTTTGGCTAGATAGCAGCTCTGCAGGAAAGGACTCTGGTGTCAGCGGTGCACTTTTGTGCCAATGAAGGCCAACATTGTAGCAGGCTGCATTAGCAAAAGTGCATCCAGCAGGTCAAGAGAAACTATTCTTCCCCTTAATTTGGCACTGGTGAGGCCACATCTGGATGCTGTGTCCCAGCTGGGGCTCCTCAGTAGGAGAACAATGTGTTGGAGCAAGCCCACAGGAGACCACTAAGACAGGGCTGGAAGACATGGTGTACAAGGAACTGAGATACTTGGGCTTGTTCAGCCTGGAGAAGGGAAGGCGAGAATCCCACAGGCTTTTGTGGAGCTGGATCCCACCGCTGCCACCTGACAAAGGCAGGAAGCAGGACTACAACCAAGTCCTATTATGTTCTCAAAAAACAAAGGCAGATTTGTCCCCAGAAGAGGCACGGTCCCACCTTGCTCCTCGCAGACACGGGGCCTTCTGCTCCCTGTGCTCATTACCTGGGGGGCCATCTCCAGACGCGAGCGAAGCAGGAAGCTGTGCAGGTCACCGTATTTCATGAATGGGAGAATGACCATGGGCTTGGGGACCTGCTGGGAGCTCAGCTCGATGCACACACCTGGAAAACACGGACAGGTTGCACAGCCCCGTGGGCAAAGGCACCACACTCCCCCCGCAGACATCTGTGGGGGACCCGAGCGCTCCCCAGTCCGGCTCCCCAGCCCAACTCCCAGCTGGAGGGCGGGGAGTGACAGCCCATACCTAGGAGCTTGATGACATTGGGATGGTCGAAGTCCTTCATGCATGCTGCTTCACTGAGGAACTCTTCTATCTCCCTCTGGGAAAAGTTATCCACTGGGAAGTAGAGAAAAGGAGGAGATTTAACACCCCAGGAGCTTTAACACCCCAAATCACTGCTGCCATCTCCCTTCAGAGCACAGCTCCTGTGTGGGTCAGGGGGAAGGGACCACCGGGATGTCTCTGCCATCCTTGGCTGTCTGATATGAGTGCCCCTTCCCGACTGGCACCAGGAGCTGTGGCACAGAGGGCGGCATCCCCACAAAATGGTGCCAGGATGCAGAGAGAGCACCACCTGAGACGGGTAGCAGAAACGCTGGCACCCACTGGGACAAACAACGTCAAGTTCTGCAAGGCCAGGGTGATGACTTACGCTTCATGGTCTTCACAGCCACCTTCTGCTGCGTGCCTTCAGGCTGGCTGAGACGCCCCTCCATCACTGACCCGAACTCCCCTGCACCATGGGAAAGAAGCAAGCACTTTATCCACAACCCGAAGCACCACCTTTCAGGACACCACTATGTTCTCAAAGATCTGAAATGCTCTAAGATGGAGACCTCATCCCCAAAAGTCTACGAGGGGAAGGCTCGTGTCTCATCAGTGGCAGAAGGAGGACATGAACCCAGGGGTCCCAGCACTTAGTCATCTCGACCCACCATCTCCCCCACATCCCCTGGGCCTGGAGCTGGGGGATGATGCAGGTAACAGTGGCAGCCCCTGCCCCATATGTCCATCCCCAGCTCTCCAGCCCCAGCGCTCACCCTCTCCCAGGACCTTCCCCAGGCTGAGGGCATTTCTGTCCACGACAACATCCTGCAGCTTCTGCTGGAGCTCGCTGCTGACACCCAGACTGCCCACTGCAGGAGAGGGGAACAGAAGCTCAGGTCACCTCCAACCTGCAGACATACCGCTGCTGCGATATCCCCATCCACCCCCTTGCAGAGGGATAAAAAAAGTATACTTACATGTAAGTTCAACGGCTCTCCGGCAGTAGGACTTCTTGGCCGTGTAGTTCACTGCCAGCTCCAAGCCTGCTCAAATTTTTTTCGGGACAGAAACAGACCCTGCTGGGCCACGCACGGCTGCTTTTCCTCCGATGAAGGAACCGCCGCTGCAGGGCCGGGCGACCACCGCGCTACCGGGGGTATCGGTAGTAAGGGAGGAAATAGGCGCATTCGTGCTAATCTTTTTCATTTCCCTCTTACTGGATCAGTGCCATCGCTTACAACGTCCGAGCAAAACAGCCACTTGATAAACAAGGCTGATCTGTCAAGGAGTGAGTCACAGAGGTTTTTTGGGGAGGAAATGGAATACTCATTTCCTACTCAGAGAGCAGTCTACCGGTAGGAATACGGTGCCCAGATCTACCACCGCCTAAAGCGATCTCTGCTCTTGCCCGATGCACAACTTCAGCCTGTCAATGCTCTCTGTTAGCATGAGCAACCCCCATCCGTTAGCCAAAAGGAAACTAAGGGAGCTTCACACCATGGCCCCGAAACAGTGGTGATGGGCATGCTGCTGGGAGATGCTGTGCAACCCCTCTGGTTCGGGGCCATGCAGAGGTCCAGCTCCGGGAAACAAAAACATAGCGGATGCTCAAGAGCTCCCAGGGAGCTAGCATCGCAAGGAAAGAGCAACAATGCTCCACCAGTTAGGAAAGGGATCCTTACACACTACCAGTTTCCAAACTGGGATGGATGTGATGCTATGGGAGACCAGAGCAGGTGGGATATTCCTTCACCAGCTCAGTGAACTCCCTTACTGAAATGATGCGCTTCCGAAAGAATTAATTATATCACATTTGCAGTTTGGCAGCGGACGCTCACGTGATAGCACTTACAAGAAAAGCCGCTAGCACCACAATTGTTTAACAAAAACAGCAGCACAGGGCAGTTAAATGCCACTTAGAAAGTCACAAGGGTGAGTGACTAGCATTGGCTTATTGTAGCAGAAAACAGCCCTTTGTCCACATTATTAAAACACCACTTCTGCAGCCCAGTGGCAGTCTCTCTGCCCGGTGGGGCTTAGCCATCGGACCAAGGCAGATTTGGCGTGTGATGAGGCAGGAAAAGTTTCTCTAGGCCCCAGGACACAGGATATTATACATCTCTGCTCTCTCACCTCTGTGTCAAAACGCCGAGGCCACCCTCCCATACCAAGTTGCACAAGTTTACTTCCCTTTTAAAATAGGAATAGTGAGCGAAAGGTGAACTGCTGGGCTAAGGAAGGGAGGGGAAGTACCGTCGCTGCAGTAAAAATACACGCAGTCCCTCACCACGGGCATAAAAAAATGCCATTTGTGGGGATGACGTCAGTGCTGGAGGCAGAAGTCTTCTCCCTGCATCCAGCGTGGGCTGCTGGCCACCCGCCCTGTCTGCCCGTGCCCAGCTCGGGGCACCTCTGCAAGCTCTTTTCCCTTCGGCTTACCCGTATTTTGTTTCCACGCATCTTTTCTGGATGACCACAGACAAGCAGAGGATCAGCCCAACAGCAATCGTCCCGCAGATAAAGCCCAGGGCTATGATAAAGGAGTCTGCGTTCCCGGAGGCTGGAGTCGAAGAGGGGGCTGAGGTTAATAATCCTAAGAAAATATCCCATTAATGGAGCCGAAGGAGTCAGCCTGCAGCACCCAGGGCCTGGGGGAGGTTTTCCCAGGAGCTGAAACCAAACCCAGTAAAGCCCAAAGGGTTACACAGGAGAAGAGGGCACGAGGACTACGGTTGCACGTGGAGAGCAAGTCTCTCCTGGCTACAAAAGCATGCTGAAGATCCCAGATTCTTGGCTGATAGCCTAGCCGACGGGGAAAGCGTCTGAAAGAGGATGGAGGGATGCCAAATGGCCTTGGCCGGGCAAGGAAAGCACGCCCTGCGTGCTTCCCTATCGTCCTCCCCTGCACCCACGCCGCCCGGGCAGGGAGAGGCATCTCCTTACCGCTGCCAGGGATGAAGACCTCCACCGGGCTGCTGAAAGGTCCCACTCCCCCCTTGGTGACAGCAGCCACACGGACGGAGCAGGTGGCGTTGGTGGCCACCACGGGCAGGACGGCCACGCTGGTGTTGTGCCGGGCTTCAGCGGAGACATTCTGCTGGAGAGAGGAAGGGAAGAAAAGCCTGGGCTGGGGGAGACAGCGGCCCGTCCCTACAGCAGGATTTATTGAGAATTGTCCCCTCGTCAAACTTCTGCGTTGCTTTGCTTTCACAAGCCCAGAGGAAATGCAGCACCAAGCTATTTATGGAGAATAATAGCCCTGCCTGCAAAAGCCGGATGGGATCTGGAAAGGGGCTGAGCAGCGTTTCCCGTTCAAACCTCGTGCTGCTGTCGCTCTTTGCTTGTCAACAGCAGCGGGACCAGCAGCCTGAGCCCGGAAAGCGATGTCGCAAGGAAGGGGAAAAGGCATTTCATGCACTGGCGGGAACATGGATTTTGACCCCCAGCCTTCATCGCTGTTGGCTCGGCCAAGAGGCTCGCACCCCTCTCCACTGCCGGCCAGGGATGCCCGCGGCTCGTGCCGGGCAGCCCCGTGAGCCTCGGCACCCACAACCTCGCCACCGCCGCTCCTTCGCGGAGCATCTCTGACCACTTTCAGCCGCAGCGCTCCTGGTTTGATCATTCAAGTGCCCTGCCACAGAAAGTAGATCTTAGGGCAGATATTTTCTGACTGTGGTTTTGTGTCAAGCTAATAATATTTCCAGTTTTAAGGGCGTGTTTCCTTGCCTGGTAAGACGGCAGGAGTCGGCATGCCCCATGGCACAGACCTTTTTCCTTGGTAAAAACACAAGTGAGTCTTTCCCTGCAAATTCCCTGTGGTTTCCTGGTCTTCTTCAGCTGAGTGAGTGCTGCCGCTGCTCTCCGCCAACCCCCAGCTGCAAAACAGCTGCCCAGTGGCGTCCAAAACATCTGGCGGGCTGCTGCAGCTGGCAGAACCCAGCTCCTTACCCTGGCTGAACGTCACCCGGCCGAGCAAATGCAGCAGCTGAGGGGGATCGGTGGGCAAGGAGGAGGAAATCGGAGCCGCTCAGAGGGAACTGGTTTCTGTTCACAGTCATAAAAAAGCCGCAGAAATGGATGTGAAACATGCCCCAGCCCCAGGAGCGTGTCTGTGCCATCGGACAATGGCGTGAGCTGATACCCGCTGCTGCCTCCGCTCCTGCTTTCCTCCCGCCTCCAGTTCACGGCGTCCTTCGGCAGAAACGCGCAC
>NW_009191148.1:667-12426 GCF_000690835.1 Fulmarus glacialis | reverse complement strand
CCCTACCGCAAGCCTAAAAATGCCCCGGGATCCTTTCGTATCGCAGACGGCTCTGCTGTGTCATCTGAGGACAGAGCCCGGCTGATATCAAACAGACCGTGGAGAGCATGAGCACACTGGCAAAGCAGACAGCCGTTCTGGCTGGACAGAACTGCCAAAGTTAATGGTTTTTTATGAGTGTTGCGGTAGTTGAGGAATTTCTTCACGTCCCAGCTCCGGCAGCCTTGGCTCAAACAAGAACTGCTGGTTTAAGAATAAAATAAAACAACTTTTTTGAAGTTTTTAAAACAGTTTTTAAGCCGGTTGTGGAGAAGAAGAGGCCTGCAGGTGGCCCTGCTGACACAGAAATACAGGACCCCCCGCCTTTACCGTGCTGGGGTTGTTAAACCGATGGTTATTTTGGGGCATTTCATATTTAGCCTGTCCAGGACCAAAACTCGGAAACTTTATTTCTGAGAAATCAGAGCTCCACTCAATAGCAAGCATGTTGCTCTTGTGCTTCAGCCTGTCTGTCCATCAGCTCAGGAGACCCTTGGGGGTCCATGGGAGAAGCGGGCATCGCACCAGCCCACGGTACTCTGCGGAAAGGTGACGGCACAGGCTCAAGCCGTTCCCGTGCCTCTTAATTCTGCGACAGCCCTTATAAAGAGACGTGCTGGCCCCTGCCCTCGGCTGGCTCTGACACGTGTTTTTACCTCCCGTAAAACCTGGAGGCTGATGAAACAAATCAGCAACGAACACAACTGCTTCCCTCGGTCTGCAAAGAGCCAAGGTCCCTTGCACAGCTACCTCCCACCGGAACTCACTCCCCACTAGAGGGGCTTTTTGAGCCTCCTGAAAGCCAGCGTCAATGGGAACAGTTATTGACCAGGAACCCAAGCAGAAATTTCACCCCACAAGCATTTGACTGAAGAAAATTGTAAAAACCAGCAACAACAAAAAAAGATAGTCTCCCAGGGCTTAAAGAGCAAGTCCTGTTTTTTCTTTCTGCTTGAGAGACGACAAATATGTCAGCATTTTTTTTTATCATGCTAGTCACAAGACCATAATATTGTTTTCCTGACCTCATTCGGTCTGGATCTATACATGCTCTTTTTCAGAGACGCAAAAGGAGAACAGAAAATGCAGCATCCTACAAAAAATAGGGTGTGAGTCACTTTTTCCACACCGTTCAGGCCATCAGTGCCTCTCTGTGCTTTCAGCCTGGGACAGAGGAAGACCAAACCACAGTGCAGAGGCGACAGCTGGATACATCTGCGCAATTATCCAGAGGCTCCCCGACCACTGGCAGAGCCTGGACGGGATGCTCTTTTGCCCAGCAGCTGAGATGAGCCAGGACTGCCCGAGAGGTCAGGCCAACCTCGCCCTAGCAAATTCCTGAAGGCTACTTCCCAAATCCTGGGAAAGGCAAGCAAGGTTGTGCCAGATGACTTCATACACTCATGGGCAGGCCCCCAGCCCCAAAATGTTCCTTGAGCTATGAAACTCTGTGCCATGGGTTTGCAGATGAGTTAATGCATGGAATCAATCCCATCTGAGTAAAGAACGACTCAAAATCCAGGGAACAAATTCTCCCAAACACGTTATGATTGACTCCATTGCTGGAAGTGCCAAGAGATGCTGCCAAACCTTGACTGCCCCTCCAAAGGCCGTACCAAAGATTGCCAACACCGGGAGGAGCATCTCACTTCTATTTTAGAGAATAGGAGCCGCGGTAGCAAACCTCTTGTCTCCTTCAAGCAGAAATGCTTCTTCCCAATATTATTGACTTAGGGCATTACCATGAGTTACATAAACACGCGAGAGAGAGACCACTTGTATTCAAAAAGCCCAGATGAAAGCACAAGACAGCAGATAAATAAGCTCAGAAAGAATATGTGGAAGCACCAAGACCAAACTGGACATCCCTGCTTGATGCCTGCTGGGATTTTTTCTAGGCTTTAGCCATTCTTCCCCGTTTCCCTGGTGACTTACCAACCCCTTGGAGTTCTGCCACCTGTACCAGATGTGATAGCCCTGCAGTTCCCCGTGGATCCTCCCCAGGGGCGGTTTCACCCATCGGATCTCCAGGGAGGAGCTGGATTCATTGAATGACACCGTGACGTTCAGTGGCGGGGTGGTTGGAGCTGCAGGAATCAAAGAGAAAGAAGGTGAGAGGAGCCAGGTAGATGGGTGCAGGGACATGGTAGGCGGATGGAAAATGAGCTGTAGCTCAACCAGAAAGCACATAGTATTTCCTACAGCCTTTAATAACTCCAGCCACCCCTGGGTAAATTTCCTTTCCCCAGTTGAGATGTCCCACCCCGTAAGCAACCATGACTCTGGACCAGCATCTCATCCAGGGAGTCCTGCACAAAGCACAGCTGCGCGAGCGAGGCAGGGAAACCCTTCTCAATCTTTGCTACTCATTTCCTACCTCCCTCGGTGGTGCTGGCGGTTATCCAGGGGCTAAACGGCGACCAGCCGACTTCATTCCCGCAGGAAACACGGATGTTATAATCCGCCATGGGCCCCAGCTGCTGGATGTGATACACGTGGGGAGGCACCGAGGTGTTGAAGAGCAGAAGGGAGACGTTGCTTCGTGGAACAGCTTCCTTGACCTTAATTGAAAAATCAGTCCACAAACAGGGATTAGTCAGCAACAACCTGTAGGGTGAGACGTGCGGCAGGAATTTTACATCTGTAAACAGGATCCAGAGCCCTGCCTCCCTCCCTGCCTCCCATCCAAACACCGGCAAGGCCTTGTTCCTGCACGCTGGCTCGTCTCTGCCGAGCAGAAAGCTGATGGCAGGCCATTCTCGGGGCCCAGGGGGAGGGCTCCAACACAGGCGGAGAAGAAAGAGTTGCGGTGGGGACACGGCAGAGATGTGTGAAATCGCCATCACTGCGGAAAGGAAGAGGGAGGGATCTTTTGCTCTTTCTTGTGGCATGGAGCAAAAGGAGCACCTGATAACACTACCAGGCAGCGAGTCCCAAAGAAACAAAGGAAAGGCCTTTTTCGTGCAACACATCATTAGACCACAGGACTTATCGCAATCAGATGTTGTGGGACTAATCACAGACCTCGTCAGACTCCGTCATTACATTTAGCAGCATGGATGAATTCAACTAAAAACAAGTCACGCTTTTTACACAAAGAGAAATTGCTCTCTCCCCAAAGGGCTGGCCGTTGAGCACCCATGTAGCTGCCCACACAGCCCTTGCAGCTCTCTGGAAAGCTTCTCATTTTGTGGGAAGCACCACGAGAGCGGCCTGGGCGGGACGGTGGGAGGAAAGAGGGAAGAGCAAGAACGAGGGACACCAGTGCAAGCGAGGCAGTTAACTCGGAAGACAACCCACAGGACATGTTTCAGCATGAACCACAAGCAGAAAGTCATATTGTCTGCTCAAAAGCCTCCTCGCATGGTTTTGGGGTGGCAGGAGACCTGCCCTTCTGCTTCAGCAACAAGAGTACCCCCGTGGGTAGGCCAGGATGCTCAGAATGGTCTCAGCATCGACACCAGCAGTATTTTCCAGCCAAAATGAAAGAGAACAGCCTTCAGACTCATAAAGCTGAGAAGGTCCCCAAAGCCATTGCTAGATGCTTTGAGGGAGGTGAGCAGTGATCAGACGAATGTGCAAGCTGCTTCTGAAAGCACCACTGGGGCTGGCTGTTCTCCTGAGCATCGAGCCCAGCTCAGCTATCTCAATCCTCACCTTGTCTTCTGGAGAGAGTCCATCAAATTAATGTATTTTTTAAAAAAACAGGTTTTTTGCAAACTTAAACAGTTTGAACTTGGCAGATGTGACAGCAACAGCTTCCTTTTAAGAACCAGCGTGCTCAGAAATGAGTCACTTGGTCGGTGGGCCACACCACCCAAGCGAGGGGATTATCAAAGGGGACAGGAGCAAAAAGGCTTAGTCACAGCTGTGTTTTTGCCAGAAATCATGTCTTGTTTTCCATTTTGAAAGGCTATTTCCTAATGACAGACCGTGAACGTTAAGTCATAGGAAATTCCTTGGCTCTCCACCCCACTTCCCAAGCTCCAGCTGGAAGGCAGCACTGGATGCGGTGCTAATATTAGCTCTGGTACCTTTCCTCTCTGTAACTCCTTTCACTTTTACCTGGCTTCAAACGTCACCTCTTTCCATGCATTATCTCAGCCGGAGTATAGATTAGCCGGTATAAAAAACATATCCACAAGAGACCAAGCAATGGGCTTGAACTGTGAAACCCAGCAACGTCAAACAGATAGAGCAGGTGGAAATACTTGCAGGGCTGCACCCATGGAGATGGCATTCCCTGACTTCTCCAGGAGACAGGCAACCTCTCAGCTCCTTCCCAGTACTTGTGAGGAGTGGAGAGTCGAGAGAAACCTCCACCTCCAAACCCCAGGGGGAAGGCTGCTTGGTTGGGAAGTGTTTGACCAGGAGGTAAAAGTAGGGACAAGCATGTGCCTGCAGCAACTGAAGGCTTGCAGTGTCTCCTGAAGAGCTACTTGGAGCAGTTCTGGGCATCTCTCCATGAACCTGACTGTCTCCTCTGAGGGGAGAGATTCTCCCCGCTCGCTCCCGCAAGCTTCACGGGCACGAGCCCCGACCGGCTCTTCCAGGCAAGCGACTCACCTGTTCCCATCGCCCCTTGTTTCTGCCCCCGCTCAACCACACCACTCCCAGGACAAAAACCTGCTTCACGCTCCCTGCGTCGGCTTCTCTGCAAGACCCCTGCCACCGACTTTCCCCCCTCGCAGCGGGCAGAGCAAAGCTGCAGACACTACCAAGCTAGCCTCCAGCCTCCAGCAGCTCCTTCCAAGCCTCCTGTCCACCTTGGCGGTGCTCCAGATCCCAGCGCCTGGGGACTCCGCTCGCTGCTCAACTTGGACTCCTCAACATCATGCCACCACAAATTCCCCAGCCACCCGGACCGCAGGGTGCGGGTGGGACAGCGTGCCAGCTTCCCCTTTCAAAGCCGCTGGGAAAGTCCAACTCAATTTGCCCAAACCAATGATCTCGTCGAATCCATGCGGTTCATGCCAGACAACACTGATTTCCACATGCCTCGGAGCATCCGTGTGAGGGGAGGCTGCAGGGCCAAAGTGGGTTATGGATGCTTACCTGGACACTGCAGCTGTTCAAGGCAGAGAATGCATCAAAGCCCGGCACCCAGGATATCACGATACCGTGGGCTGTTCGGTTGAGGACGTGCACGCTGGCGGGTGCGGATGGTATTCCTGCAAGGAAAAGACAAGGGCAGTCAGCTTGGAGGCCTGAGCACAAACGTGGCACGTCTGGCTTCCCCCAGGCAGCTCCCGGGGCTCAAACCGACTGTGCGTGAACCCCGGTACTGCCCTGGCTACAGCCGCAGTGGCATCCTCTATCAGTATACCGCGGATGTTTCAGACCAGTGGACAGGGAAGCAGAAAAAAGTCATTTGCAGGACTATTTTGACCATGTTCTATATTTGTGAGCTCTCTGGGCTGCTTAGAGGCAATGACATATTTTGGGGAACACCTTCCTCACATTGCTGGAGTGGCTCCCGTCAGGAATGTCGAGAATTTCCACCATTTCCTATGGAAAATTGTGAGCACCGCTCTGGTTACGAAGGAAGGAAAAGAGTGATACAGCCCTTCCGAAACCTGCTCTGGGGCTGACAGTTCTGCTTTCAAATGTTCTTTTTGGTGCTTCCTCCCACGGCAGTGATACTGGGATGACAGAACTGCACTGGGTGACCGTGCTACTACGTGCATCCCACTTGATTTTAAAAATAGGTTTAAAACGAGTTAAAATAAGTACGGGAGTCCTAAAAGCATTTCCTTCAGCTCAAGTAGAATGACTGCTGGGAAGGGTGGAGATCAGGACAGCTCCTGCTTGGACACATGTAGCCAACAGGTAAAGCAAGCATCACATTGCCACTTACCTTTCACGTTGACTTGCCCCGGGTTGGACGCGGTCAGCCCTTTCCTGTTGTGAGCCTCGCAGCTGAACAGCGCCGTTTCATTAAGACCTGCAGGGGGAAAAACAAGGACCTGTTCACTGGACCTGCACAAAACGCCCAAATCACACCAATTCTCCACCTGCTGCTCACAGAAAACCTTTGCAGCTTCCTTTCTTGCACTGTCGCTTTATTTTTTTCCAGCAACACAAAAGACCTTTTATTTTGCACTCAACGCTTCCCTTCGCGGCACTTCTGCACTGACTGCCCGGGGGTGACCCCCGCAGTCCAGCTCACCCACCTTCCACGCCGCGAGCATGAGCGTGCTGTCAGTGCGAGACGCGGCACAGCGGGCAGGACCGTATGTTTCTACGGCACCGTTGCACAACCTCCTGAGTAAGCAATTGTTTTGCGTTCAAAAAGGGAAAGACAGAAAGCAGAAGAGCCCACCACCACATTTTGAATCAGATGACTTATTGCTTTTCAAAGATTGCTCAAATCTCCCAGCTGTAACAGAGAATGACTGCTTTTGGGGGCCACTGGAAATACCCGACTGCGGACGGCTGCTTGTTTCCCCTGCGGCGTTGGCACAGCCTGTGTGAGATGACCCCGGGCAGCAACAGCGCTCAGGATTTTCGTCTCATGCAAAGGACTTTACTGGAGGTGCAGGGCTGTCCCTCCTGGGCACGTTGCTTGCTGCTGCTGCCAGGTGAAGGGCTCGCCATGGTGCGCTAGACATGTCGAGCGTTTGCGCACACCAGCAGCAGTGCCTCGCAGTGCGACGGGGCTGCTGCGCCAGGAGGGGGACTGCTCAAATGACCCGACCTAGCGTGTGCCAGCTGGATGCAAGAACATCCAAGAGGAATGAATCACTCCTTCCGGGTTTCACTGCCTTTTAAAGCCTGCCTTTGGACGCCAAGACGAGTCAGTTTTAGTCTGGCTGCTAATTAGCTAGTGGCCTTCTCCTCATGAGCAAATCAAGAAATCCCTCCTCTCTTTTGCCTCTGCAGCAAAACCGTGATGGGTTTTGTGTTACATGAAGGACTTTTCTCCCTGTGCTCCACCAGGCTGGCATGGAGACATGCTGCAGGGGCCAACCCAAGGCTTTCCAGAGACATTAAGAGGGGACCACCAGTAAAGCAGCCCATAAGAGCAGCAGTGTACTTGTTGGCATGGCCACAGGCTAGAGGAAAAATCTGCTTCTTGCTTAGAAAAGAGCGATTTGAGTGTCCCGCATCTTCCGAGGAAGAAATTTCCGGCAGGAGCCAGAGGGGGTCAGATGGGGGTTCCTGCCCCAAGATCATCCCTGGCAGAGTGGTCCCCCGGGCTGCCAAACAAGCGGCACAGACGGTGCTGAGTAGAGCCGTGCTCCCAGTGCTGAGGATGCAGCAGTAACAGGCTGGGTCTCATTTTTGCAAACTGGTACCTCTGTGGTACCTCTTTTGCAAAGCTGGACCCCCGTGTCCCACTGTATACAATTTGACGGCCGTATTTTATGCCAAACCTCCTGGGAAATTTATCTGTGCTGAGCTTTCCAGCCACGCGTCAGCAATGCACAGTGCCGCACAAAGACGAAGCAGGCTGCAACAGCCTTGTGACAGTGCACGGGAACACAGCCCCTGCCTAACAGGAGGCGCGAGGCCAAGGGGACAGGCTGTGAGATGGCACAAGACACCTTCCCACCCTGCCCTTCCTGGTAGCCACACAAAGGGGTCCCAGCTGGCCGTGGCGAGGACGCTGCATGGCTCACCCGGCACGGTCAGGACTGACGGGGAGATGTGGGGCTTCTCATTGACTTGGACGTTGTTGCGAAACCAGTAGATCTCCACAGGCTCCGGTGGGCCCACGGCTTGGCACGTGAGGTTGAAGGGACTGTTCTTGGTGACATTCAGCTTCTCAGGCTGACGAATGAAGTGTGGGAGCCCTGCACGGACACAAGCAGAGAAGCAAGAGATTCAGAGAACTTGGAAACATAGCCCTATCAACAACCCCAAACTGTCCTGCCCAGGGCTGTGCCCAGCTCCAGCAACAAGCCCCTTCCCATCCAGGACTCCCCGTTTCTGGAGGACAGCTCACAGGTCCCAGATCACAGTTCCCGGGGCTGTCACTCAGCCAGGGCACAATGCTCCGCACCTCCGGCACATCCGCCCTAGCCCTCCTCCAGCTCACCTTCCAGCTGCACCGAGATGGGATCTGACACCACCTCCGTGCCAGAGATGTTGAGTTTGCAGACGTAGGACCCGTTATCCGAGCGCTGGGCGGCAAGGATGCTGCCAGAGAGAACAGAGACCACGTCAGGGCTCTGGCGGGGAGCCTTGCCCCGCACACAGCTCCCGCAGGAGGACACAGCAATACTGCCAGCCTGGGGGTGGGTTTCGATCAGCACCAACCACCCCACAGCACACACCAAGTAAAAGCTGGGCTTGCAAAGCCAGGCTTTGGGGACTAGGGAGCATCTGCCCATCCTAGTCCCAGTCTCAAGCTCCTGCTAGCCATCTGGCCTCCCGTCTCTCCCTGGGAGCCAACGCTCAGGGCATCCCTCCAGGAAGGATGGCACCAGTTACCTGAAGGTGGAGGTCATTGCCACCTCCTCCTCGTCAGAGATCTCGAAGTGGCTGGTGGCGATGCGGTCCAGCACGTGCAGCTCCCTCCCATCCTTCCACAAGGAAATGCCCAGGGTGTCCGGCCTGAGCAGCAGCTGAGGTACGTTGATGGAGCAATTAAACGTGACATCCTTGTGCTCATTAATCACAATGTGTCGCACCGTGGGGTTAAACTTAATCTGTCCTAGAGAACTGGCTGAGGGCTCCTCCTGGGGCTGCTCTATGCTCTGGTGAGGCCAGTGACCAACGGTGGCCACGCTTCGCTCAGGGCGGTGGGACTCTGCCAACAGGTATGGCCTTGGATCTCGATTTCGGTCAGCATCATCTGCAAGAGAAGACCTTGGTTTTGCTACCACCAGCCAGCAAGTGCCCCCTTCCAAAACCCTGCAAAGCACCCCCGCTTCCATTAAGAATTAAAGGCAGTTGATTTACAGATGCTTCAAAAATTCAAAATCTCTAGGAAACCTCTCATAAGAGCCCCGAGGAGGAAACATGGAGCTGGAGGCTGCCCCAAGACTGACTATGTACAAGCAGCACCTCCAAAAAAAACCTTTTTAAAACAAACCGGAGCAGCCCAGGCTAAAGAAACTGCTCGGCCGCTTTTGTTTCGGCAGGGGAGAGGCAGGAGCTATTTCTGCTGCATCGCACCCCTGGGACTGGAATATAAAAGGATCCCTGGGCAGGAGGAATTTGGGACTTTACTCCAGTAAACCCCTTTCGGAGGCCTCATCTCTAGCATTTTCAGCTGGGGCAGAGCAAGAGTCCCCGGCGGGGATTTCTCTGATTTTAGGCTCTTTGCTGGTGATGCTCCTCCCTTCCCAGGACAGGGTGAGCTGCTCTGAAAGAGGGAGATGCTCTCGGTGTCAGCCACAAACGCTTTTGCTAAGCTAAGTGCCTCCACCGAGCTGCTTTTCTCAGGAAAACAGCTGCAGACAGATGAAGAAATGCCTTCAGACTGTGTAGGAGCCGGCTGCTGTTTAGTGTTGCTCTCCCAGGGTTTCTTCCCAGACATTTTTCCCAAGGCAAGACTATTTACCAGCTCTTTCTGAGGGCTTCGTGCCCCCACCTACAAATCACTTAACATACCCAGTCCTGTAACTGGGTTTTCCCCCTCGCTCCCAGCACTTCCCACCCCAGCCACGAACAAGATGAAGAGCAGCTCCATATAAACCAATTCCCCCCAAACAAAACAGTATATTTTTGAAGAGGTAAGGTCTAGAGAATATACCACAAGTAGATGCTTTTACTAGACCGTTTCCAAGCTTCCTGAGGCTTTCACAGGCATACAGAAATCCCAAGGAGAGCGGTAAATCCCCCTTGCTGCTTTCAGCAAGCAAAGGCGTCATGCTAGACAGGAATTTCAGCTAAATTAATTTGACTCTTCCGAAAAAAAAAACCTATTCACAATTTAAAAGATTATACCGCAGGTAGAAAGCACAACCTTTTCATTTAACTGGAGTTCAGCTGAGTTTGTTTTGAGGCAGGTCTTAGTCCTCAAACATCAAACGACAAGTTTTTAAAGCTACGTCATTACTATTGTGAGTAATGGGGCACCAGCCTAGTGCACTTTCCCGAGAGCCAAGAAACACAACCTAATTTTGAGGCTGGATATATTCCTTTGCTAAATCGCTCACTATTTTTAACCCTCGAGAAATGCTACTTCTAGACAGAAATTTGAGAAGGGTTTTTAAGTTCTGCCTGGTCTGGCGATGCAGAGAAAAGCGCGAGGCTCTCCCTGGCTCTCACACAAAACAATGGGTTTCCCTTTTAGAAAAAAACAAAAAGACCCTAAGCTTTTCCAACCTGCTTCCTAAGCTTTACCATCCCAACACAAACAAAGCCCATGTGACTGCTGCAAAACGCAGCCAACTGCCATTTACTTGCGGGCCGGGTCACCAGCTCTCAAACAGCCAGGCAGCTCCAAAAAGATTTGCCAAATGGAAACGAGCGAGCGACCCCAAATCCCCTTCCCTCCTCTGCTCTTCCCGGAGGTTACCCAGGCTGGAGCCACTTGCTGTCTGGCACAATCCAACCTCAAACAGCTGTTTTCATGCTGCGTTTCGAAGCTCTTCTGCTCTGGCCGGAGCAGCTCCCCCGGCGAGGACCCCTGGCCGGGGAGGACATGGACGCGTGCCTGCGGTCCCTGCCCTTGGTAAGCGCTCCGCCTGGTCTGGGACCATTTCTGCTCACCCACAGCTCGCCCCGGGCTGCTTCCAGTTAAAAGGCAAAGAGCAAAGAGGATCTTAGCCTCGTTTTCTATCCTGATTAAGTCGAAAGAGGTGTTTGCTGGTCCAGGAATGAAATACTTTCCTCTCTGACTCATGTGACAACAGGAATTTCTCATATCTAGCACTGCCTTTGGGTACCCCTTCCATCCCCAGCTGTTTGGGATGTGGCTATCTTCACGGTGTCTTCGAAGGGATTTGCCCTGTGGCAGGACACCCCTTACCTGTGTCCAGAGCAATTTGTTTAGACTGGCTCTAAAAGCCCACGCTAGAGCCGAGGAGCTGAAAGCCGGCATGCCTGTGTGGGTGCCTGCCACACTGGAGCAGCTCCCCTCGCTTACCGCAGCTTGGCCTGAGGGAAAAGCTGGCGCGGAAATAAATCCACTTGCAAGCACACTGCTGCTCTCTTGAAACACCTGGGATCACAGCAAAACTAAAGTGCTAGCAAAGACAGATCTTACTGTGCAGCCCGGCAAGTCCCGCATGCCTTCTCCATTACTCGCCTGGAGAACGGCATTTTAACAAGAAAGTCTTGCCTGCTATTAGAGGCAAGATACTTTATTTCGGATTAAAAACAAAGAGCAGGGAGTTGCACACCCCACGACTGAAACAGTGCAACGTTCTGCTGCAGTCCCAGTAAGGAAGGTGTTAGAAAACACCCAGGTTTGCCAAAAAGCTCCCTACATCCCTAGCCCTGGATTTCCCATTACTGGAAGTAATTCACCTGCTGACAACAGCTTTCTGCTCAGGCACTTGTTGAGTGTATCTTTGCACCCGGCCAGGGCAGGAGGAATGAAGAGCCCCTGCCTGCGGGTTTCCTACCTCTCCATCCCTTGGGAGCTGTCAGCAGTGAATTTCCCCAAGGGCTACACCTGACTTCCAAAGAGACTCTCGGAGTTCAAACACCTTTGGTATAAACCAGTCCAGGATTCCTGGTTAAACCCACAGTGAGTTCCCCTCACTGCAGATTCCCCCTGTTACAGAGTCAAGACCTTTCACTCCACCCATCCCAAAGCAAAC
>NW_009191148.1:0-649 GCF_000690835.1 Fulmarus glacialis | reverse complement strand
CCCCATCGGCACACCGACTCCGAGATCCCCCAGCGTCCCCGAGCATGGGCTACAAACCCCCAGCAGCTCACAGCCTGCGACCAAATGTCAGGCAGTCCTGACGACGGCACACTTTAAGTCCAAAAACTGCTTTTGCCTCTTTGCATTTCTTTTTGCAGGTAACTAAGCACGTGGAGCTGAAAAGCCAGCAGACTGACAGCACCGCAAAGCGCGTCCCTGTGCCGCAAACCGCAGTGTTTCCCGGTGGTTTTTCCCAGCACCGGTACGCAGCTGGCTCACGCCTAACTATCCCAGCCCTGCTGATCTGTCGCAGCTTTTGGTCCCTGCCTGTCGCGGTGTCCCCAGCAAGCAGAGGCACGTCACACAGCAAAGTGCTGGGACCCGACCACGCTGCAGAGGCAGAGCTGTGTCCCAGGACAGCAAAACCCGCTCTTTGGGGCTGGCAGAGATGCACTGCCGCTGGAGACCCGCAACGAAATCGCTGCTGAGCTTCCCCCCAGGATTTAAGCTTTGCTGAGGTCTGAAGGCCCTGCGAGCAGCAGAGGGGTGCGGGGGGCACTGGGGTGCCCATGCAACACCCCGGCCGCTGGCAGGGTGAAACGAAGCAGCATCTGCAGGTAAAACGCTCCCCATGCCCCGGGCAAACACC
>NW_009191147.1:2900-7963 GCF_000690835.1 Fulmarus glacialis | reverse complement strand
CTGCTGTGGAAAAAATTGAGAATACTACTGTAGATACCCTCTCAGGAATTCAAACTGAAATAACATCTCTTAGTAAAGTGGTTTTACAGAATCGTATGGCATTAGATCTAATTACTGCTAAAGAAGGCGGAGTGTGCCTTTTAATTAATGAAAGCTGTTGTTCTTATGTCAATCAAGAGAAGCGAATTGAAACAGACATAGCCAAAATTTGGCAGCAATATTACACCAAATAACACAGGATGACACGTCATTGGGGTTTTCAGGCCTCTGGGACAAATTAACCTCTTCGCTTCCTAATCTAGCTTGGTTAAAACAATTGTTTATAGGTACACTTGCAATTGTGATATTAATTGTAATACTCGTAATCTTAATATGTTGTTACATTACCTCAGCAGAATCTGTAGCATCAGCAGAAAAGGTAATTGCTTCAAAAGCAGTGTCACCAGGAGCATCAGCAATTTCAGTGGGGAAAGAGCAACAAAAATAGCAACTCCAACGGGAGATGTATCAGTAAGTGCAGGATCATCCATAAAAGCTAACTCTGTGATGCAGCACGTCTGAAAATAGCACCTACTATGATTGTTTTCTGATTAAAAGGAATCCATGCTTTGGAATCTATTGATTTTAAAAGTTTCTAGGGAGGAAAGATTTGGTTGGCAGGTTTATTGTTGATGAGTTTTTACCTATTTGAAGTGCATTCTAAGAGACCAACCTGGGTCTGAGAAAGAAGAGATTAAGTTTAGTTTTGTGTGGAACGACATAATGTTTGGAATAACTTTTTTTTTTTTTAAGGGAGAGAACTCTGCTTTCGTAAATGTTTTCAAATAATCATAATGTAAATATGTCTCCTCTACTCATTGGCTTCTGTGCAAACTTAAGATGTTCATATTGGGGTTTTTAAGTCCCTAGAAGTTTAATTGTGCAGGACGTTGACAGCTGGCAGTAAGCACAAGTGTCTCTACGGAAATGATAAGTATCACACAAAATGAAGCCACAATTTATGCTAGACTTCAAGGACTGCATTCTGTCTACAGCCAGGCAGATGCAGGTTTCATTGAACTCAGTAGAGCTGCTGTACATTTATTCAAAGACAAGGTATGTCTTCCAGTTTTGAAAAACAAAACAAAACAATAGAAAACTTTTCTCTACAAATCATATACACTTTCTTTGAAACAAATACTGTTTCTTTCAGTTATGGAAGACTGAGGCTTTCAGACTGCTTAAAAAGTAGTCACCAGGCTTCTTATCTGTCTCAGGAAAAAACATGTCCTTGAATTCTGCAGGATGGTACAAGAGAGAAACTTGTAGAACTGGCACTTGGTAGGGCCCTCCCTTCCCCACATCTGAACTGAATTTATGAAGAGTGAAATACTATAGGGTTGGTTATTGCAAGGTTGTGAGATCGTCAAAACTGCATGCAAGGTAGCCCAACTGATTGGTCTATGCAATGGCCACACCAAAGAATGCACTGTGATCCCCACTGCATAAGCTGATGTAACCCTTATTTTGAATATGGAAAAAGAAAATTATTTTAAAAGAAAATGTATTGAAATAGTGCATTTTTAAAAAAGGAGCAGGACGCTCCATCTGAACTGAAAAAATCACAGACTCAAGTAAGTACACTTGTTAAATTCTATGCTGCCGTTCATGATGCCGTTATTTAAATGATGTATGACTGGGTTTGCCTTTGGCTCACTAGGTGGCAGTGTTTTGTTGCTTACACTGAAGTTATTCAGGTCAATTCTAGATGCTGCTAGAATTTCCTCTGAAAATCTGATTTAGACTTTATCTTGAGGCTGACTGTTTTAGTGACAGCAAGTCTAGCTCAGCTTTGATTGGTAAGTTTTCTGTGCTGTCTTATCAGTGAGTGGCTTTATGCTGTTTGCTCATGTGAAACTATTGACATTTTATAAGCATAATTTCGGGTGACACTCATGGCTTCCGTTTGTACCAGGAAGCTTTTATTTGGTGCAAGCTTATACGAAGTTGCTAAGGTCGCTCAAATATCTGTTAGTATCTTCAGATAATACAGTAGTCAGAAAAGTCTTTAGACTTACATTTAATACAGTGATTTTTGGTAAGCTGAATATTACTGAACACAGGCATAGTTGAGAAAACAATAATTTCATGAAAGCAAAATTTCATCTTGGACTTTCACATGAACTGCGTGAAATGTGAACATAAATATGTTCCAGCTGAAATTACTTGTTACCTTTGAGTACTAGAAAGGGAGGGTGAGAGAATAAAGTCCAAAATGTAGTAGAATTAATATGGTACTGTGACCATTTTATTTATGGAGTGAAATGGCTAGGTATCTATGGATTTATAAATCAACAGGGGCTTGATTCCATGAGGTATTTTTCTTTTGAAATTATCCCAGTTGGAAATATCATTCAACATTGGACAATACGGTTACCTGGTATTTTTAAGCAGTATTTTTATGATGTTTGAAAGCTTATTGAAAACTTTAACATAGCATTCAAATAGAATCCATTTTATAAAAAAAAACTGGTGAAAAGCATCCAGAGCAAAAATTGCTTCTTGTGTATACAGGCAAAGCTCCACCAAGACTGATAGAATTGTAGTTACTTATAGAAGAAAGAATTTGGCTTGCTGGATCTGCAGGAGACCAACTATGCTATACATTCCTTGTCTGTGGAACATTTAATGCTCAGCTCTCTGAATATTTTAAATAAAATAAAGTTCTTGCTCAAAGTTTTTGTGGCAGGATTCCCAGAACGGATTTACTATCTGAGATTTGCTCTTTGCAACTCTGTTCCACAAAGATAACGCCAACTTTTGCAGAAGTGGTTTCTATTCTATTGTATGGAATTTGAGAGACTTCCATTTATGCAAGTAAGACATCTGCACATGATAATTCTTTCTGCTGGTTAAATTGGTAAAATAATTCCCTTTCCTCATCAAATATTTGCCTCCTTTTGGTTACTCTGGAAAAATGAAATGTCAAGCATAAGGTTTTAAATGGTTGTCTAGATGGCAGAGAATCCGTATCAGTAAGTTGTGAAAGCCTCACTATCATGTGGGTGTCCGGCCTGAAATGAAGTTAAGACCCAGTGAAAAAAAAAATAAGAAAAGCAAGTTTTAAATATAAATGTTGCAGAGAGAAAACAAGAAATAACTTTCCCATGAAACCTTGCTTCAGCAAGTGGAAAAACATGAAAAGTTTCTGTTGTATAAAATTTGAGTTGAAACTTGTCATGCAATTAACATAGTTAGGGAATAACCAGTACAAAGCCTTACTTTATTTTTTTTAATTACTCAGTTTTTAAAACTGGGTGAACTCTAAAGTACTGCTGAGGAATTTGAGTCTGAACTATGACCAAATCTTTGTTCATCATGAAAAGCCCCATCAAGGCTGATTTCCAATGACAAAAAGCCTATGCATAGCTAATTTAGTTGATTACTGAATCCCAGGGCATGATTTTTAAAAGAAAACAAATCCTGGAAGATTCCGAGCAGTTTCCCCAGCACTTCAGTATGTGCACGTACTCAGCGTCCTGTGGAACACAGCCTTCCCTAATGATCTTGCCAAGTCTTGATGATATCTTCAAAGACACTGAGTAACTTCTGCTTCACAGAAATCAACAAGTATTTATAATGTTCAGCTGGATTAGGTCTTACATTTGTTCTGTACATTTCTGCACACACAAACACATTTTGCTTTGTGAGCATGCTATTGAACAAGCATGTTTAGCTCCTGAATAGTTTTTGTATACATATCCCCCTATCTGTTTCTGTGACTTGCCTGACATACATCTCTGGAAAATTAGGGAACACAAAGGGGGAAGCCCATGCTGGAAAGCTTACTATGGCTAACTGCAGTTTTTTCAAAGCTAAACTTTGGCTTTAAGAAACAAGGACCAGAACTGGAAGAAAAAAAATCAACAGAG
Organism: Fulmarus glacialis; assembly: GCF_000690835.1. Taxonomy (NCBI): domain Eukaryota; kingdom Metazoa; phylum Chordata; class Aves; order Procellariiformes; family Procellariidae; genus Fulmarus; species Fulmarus glacialis. Next base: position 4,052 of record NW_009191147.1, on the reverse strand, counting down.
AAAACTTAATGTATAGAATGTGCTCCAAACCAATTGCATAAATTTACACTGATACCAATGGAGCTAGGATTTCTCCCCAGATTACTAAGAAACTTTGATACTTTGCAAGGTACTTTTCTGACTGGCGTACAGAAATCAGTGGGGAATACTTTGTGTCACTTTTTCCAAACAACATAAAGCCCGGAGGAGTGCGTTATAACCATTATATTAATAACACTGATATTGGCGTTTACTATGTCACTCAAGACCTATTACTCATTCTTAGACAGACAGGTCAACCTAATCATTTTCTGGATGACAAAAAACGTACAATTTGAATTGACTGTAAATGTTTACACCGATCTGTGAAATTCTAAATAGGCAATTTGTTAAGTGGTTGTTAAAATCCATGCATATGAGTTCATCATTCTGATCATAAGGAAGAAGCTGATGGTATGCAGATACCATCCTTGCATGTGATTTAGCACACCCTTATCCCTGTTCGTCTCCCTGCCCCTCTCATTGCTATGAAATCTAAAAGTAAAGCCCACATCTTACTCCCCAGCTTTTCTTTATACTGTGATTCTGCTGACAACAGACACCTTCTCTTGTGACTTTTCCCTTTTGTCACCTAACATTTTAGTAGTCTGTGAAGTAAATCATAGAATCATAGAATAGTTTGGGTTGGAAGGGACCTTTAAAGGTCATCTAGGCCAACCCCCCTGCTGTGGGCAGGGACATCTTCAACTAGATCAGGTTGCTCAGAGCTCTGTCCAACCTGACCTTGAATGTTTCCAGGGATGGGGCATCTACCACCTCTCTGGGCAACCTGTTCCAGTCTTTCACCACCCTCATTGTAAAACATGTCTTCCTTATACCTGGTCTAAATCTACCCTCTTTAAATTTAAAACCATTCCCCCTTGTCCTGTTCAATAGGCCCTGCTAAAAAGTTTGCCGCCATCTTTCTTATAAGCCCCCTTTAAGTACTGAAAGGCTGCAATAAGGTCTCCTGGAAGCCTCTTCTCCAGGCTGAATAACCCCAACTCTTTCAGCCTTTCTTCATAGGAGAGGTGTTCCACCCCTCTGATCATTTTCGTGGCCCTCCTCTGGATCTGCTCCAACAGGTCCATGTCTTGTGCTGAGGGCTCCAGAGCTGGACGCAATACTCAGGTG
>NW_009191147.1:0-2763 GCF_000690835.1 Fulmarus glacialis | reverse complement strand
TACCCCCAAGTCCTTCTCGGCAGGGCTGCTCTCAATCCCTTCATCCCCCAGCCTGTATTGGTACTGGGGGTTGCCCCGACCCAGGTGCAGGACCTTGCACTTGGCCTTGTTGAACCTCATGAGGTTCACATGGGCCCACTTCTCGAGCTTGTCCAGGTCCCTCTGGATGGCATCCAATCCCTCAGACGTGTTGACTGCACCACTCAGCTTGGTGTCATCTGCAAGCTTGCTGAGTGTGCACTCGATCCCATTGTCTATGTTATCGATGAAGACATTAAACAGTACCAGTCCCAATAGGGACCCTGAGGGACACCACTCATCACCGACCTCCATCTGGACATTGAGCCGTTGACCACTACCCTCTGGATGCGTCCATCCAACCAATTCCTCATCCACCGGACAGTCCACCCGTCAAAATGGAGATATATTATTGTCTCAATAGGTTTGGAGTTGTGTTTTGGAGATGAAGGTACGCCAACTAATTAAAACCTTGGTGCTTTACGCTTGCATTGTTGTATTGTCTATGTTGTGTGTGTATAATGAATAGAGCCAGAAGTCATTACAAATTGCTTACTTAGGAAAGCCAGGTATTTTGCCGTAAGCCTGTGCATCAATGGTTAAATGCCAAGTATGTGGTGTTCTAGTTGGAGAGGATTTTGGATCATGAACCAGGATTTGGAGTTTCATGAACTTCAACAATGCTTGAATCCATTTCCAGACTTTGCAGTATAGGACCATTTTGATGCCAGCTTTTATAAGAGAAGTTGTTTGCACTCCGTTGTATGGAATTTGTGCAACTTGTCCCATCATAGGAAGACTATACATACACTGATTCCTCCTACTATCTGAGGTAGTGAAATAGTTCCTTTGGTAAGGATTGGTGTCAATACTTTTTATCTGAGCACATAGTGGGTTTGGTCAGTTGCATGACTGTCTTGTGCATGCGTGTGTATAGTCCCTGTATTGCTACAACATGACCTATCAAACTGTGCAATTATTAATCTTTCTTAAAGAAACTGCTAATTCAAAAAGAAGATTAACAACAGGCATTTCAGACCAACAGTGCCTGTAGTAGGTAAATGATGCATTTTAGTCAAAAAAATTATGAGTTTTAATGTTTTTATTTTACAATTTAAAGAGGGAGTATTTTAAAGAAACACTTTTAACAATGAAATTTGGTAGATTTTATGTGAGATAATTAGAAGATATGAGACCGCATACCCATAGAAGTAGCCAGTAACCACAGAATATGTATTATTTTAAAAATAAGCTTTAAAACAGCAAAATCTTTAGTTTTTTTAATGAAAATCTGGAATTACTGTACACCGTTCTTTTTAAACCCACAGTACCACAAATACTAGAGAAGGAACCACTTGTATAAACATATTGCCCCGCCCTTGTTAATGGGACTTTTTGATGAATTCTACTAGTTTAGTTTTTAATGTCTCAGAGCAAGGAAACTCACTAATTCCCTCAGTTGACTATTCCGTAATCTAATAAATCATCACATACTCCAAATGAAGGCATCATGAGAAGAATCTTCACTGAAGTGGGCCAAGTACTCCCCTAGGTTTTTCACCCCATAGAGAGGAAATTATAGGAACGGACTAGTGATTCTCTTTGTTGAATTTTCATTGCAAAAGCAAAGTCCAGTCGTTCATTTTAATTAAAAAATTTTTATTATCATTTCTGTTGATTCCACTCAATGCCACCTACACTTATGGGACTGCCAAGAGCCTTGAAAAAAGGGGCAGGGTATAGTTTTGCTACACAGGAGTAAATCAGGGAATTAATTATGTTACGAGAGTCATAATGCAAGCCCTTGTGTAACTTTACTCCATGGGGGAATTGTGTTGTGCCAACCTGACTTACCTTGGGACTGGCACAATTCACCTCTTGCAGCGCCTCTCCTTCCTGTGTCCCCTGAACACGGAGGGAGCAGCAGTTCTGCAGCAGTGCTCTTCTTTCAGGTATAGCTGAGCATTTGAAGTACCCTGACGAAGAGGGTGGGCGCCTTGGAATTAAAGCAGGGGGATTGCTATTGCACTTCGTTTGCAGGAAAGCATCAAAAAATCAGCAAGACATGGATGTTCCAAGTGCTAGGCGAGACTTTGTCTACTGTATTTTCTACTGTAGAAAGCTCTCTGCAGGTCATAAATTTGGCTTAAGTGTTGCTTCTGACCTCTCTGATGTGGTTCACAATTCGGCCATATGATGACCAACTTCTCTGTTTTTTCCTTCCTTGTTTTCTTGTCAGGAACAGAGTGTATTTCAGCCTTTTACCCACCCTTGTTCTTTAAGTGTTGCTGGGGTTTAAACCTGACCTAATTTGCAATTATGCTTATACTACTGTCATGCTATCTACGTTTGGGTTTGCTGTGACCCTTTTGGGGTCATTTTCATTTGCCTTCTGATTTTTTTTAGCACTTTTGAGTTTGTATTTTCAAGATCTCCATACCTCTGACAAGAAGATTTTGTTGTGACTTTAGAAAAATACTGAAGTTGAAACAATTATGTTAATAGATGACCTCAAATGCTGGAAGATTTAATTATTAAGTAGAATGAGCTGGTTTAAAAATACCTGGCGATGTTGGCGATACGGCTTTCCAGAAAGTCATTAATGTTTTTTAACCTCATTACTGGCATTTTTTGGCATGCAATAAACTAAAAATCAATGTCGATAGTCTACATTATGTTTTGACTGTCACAGAAGATTCACATGGATGTCTCGCCGGCAGCCTCGGTAGAGGGGACGAAACCGGA
>NW_009191146.1:24130-29708 GCF_000690835.1 Fulmarus glacialis | reverse complement strand
CCCAGGGAGCGAGTAAGGGGAGTGTCAGAGACAGGGAAATCAGGTAACCCCATCCCAAGGGTAGATCCTGGGTGGTGCAAACCCTCCGGACCCTGCTCACTAAGCACACTGCAGTGCTTCGTCCACGTGTTGCAGACGATGCCTGCTCTTCCACATCAGATTCTCTGCCCGGGAGCACATCGCAGGGCTTCCACCGTCCTTTGTGCAGCACAGGGGTGGTTAGCTCTGCGGGATGCAGCTCCAGCTTCAGGGTGTGTAAGTCCCTGCCCTGAAAGTGCGGAGGATGCAGATGTCAGCAGGATCCCGCCTGGGCTCATGAGACACGATGGCACTTGCTAGGAAGGGTCTTGGGGTAGCAGGTACTTTTCTTAAAGATCCGTTTCCCAGAATCATGTGAATTTATAAGAGTCTCAGCTTTCGTTTAGTAGCACTTATTTGAAAAGCTAGGAAAATATGAGCTAAGAGAGTGTCAGGGCTTCAGAAACTTGAAAAGCCAAGTGAAAGATGTATCACAGATACTGAATTTTAGAGATGGGTGGTAAAAGGACAATTCCATTAGTAAAAATGTTCAAGGTATCGAGGGAAAATGTGGCCAATGCCACACTGAAAGCAAAATCTTTAAAAGTCAGGGGGTTTGCCCAGAAAATCAACCCTGCCCAGGACAAGCACCTCTGAGACCGGGGCATCTCCAGGCCACTTTTGTAGAACTGCATTTTGAGCGATGAAAGCCTGCTCTGCTCTCTCACAAGGTGGGGGTTGTTGGTTTGTTTTGTTTTAAAGTCACAGCTTTCAAGATAAACCTCCTGGTTTCTGGTACCAGGCTAGAATCAGAAATGATGCATTTTGCTAACAAAGCTCCTAGTACAAAATATTCATCATATTCTAGCTATTTGCCCAATTCCAACTCAAAACATCCCAAGCACCTTGTCCCACAACAGCTGATACCTAAAACACACCAGGGGACAGGCAGGCAATTTGCGGAGCATGGCAATAGCACGGATCACTGCAGTTTAATAACAGCAAGCATTTGGGAAGAGATTTTCAACCTCACTCTTCAGGGTTTATGTTGGTCTGTTGTTGTTAAAGACCGGGATGAGACTTAATGTGGGCAGGCATACCCACTGTGAGAAGCGGGTCTTCCACCTGCCTCCAGAGCAGTGGTATCTGGTTGCTATAAGAGATGCAGATGGGCTTCAGGTCTCATTTAACCAGGGATTTCCTATGTCCTCCCTGAGCAAGGTTTGACCGTATCACTTAGACCTGCCTGCTGAGCATCAGCCCGCTTTTAGGTTGCATCCGCTGCTCTGCATCTCACCTTTGCTGATGCCTCTGCAAGAGGCGATGCTTTCGCCCCTGTGAACAAGAGGGCAGCTGCCAAGCCCCAGTGTTTTTCACTCCCTGGGGTGGTTTGGGGTCCCCAGCAGCGCAGTGCTCAGTGGGGATTAGCTCTGTTCACAGCCAAACCCACGAAGGCGAAAGGCAACGCGGCGAGGAGGGCTCCCCCGGAGCACGGGGATGCTGCCCACGCCTCCGAAGCCTGAGCTGCGTCTCCTGCCAGCTCGATTCCATCTTTCCCATTTTTTTAAGGAATACACAGCATGTTCCCAGGCTGGGCTGACAACCAGTTTCCCCTGTGTCCAGGGGCCCGCTGGCCCTTTCCTAGGTGAGCTAAGCAAGCACAAATGTCCTCCCTAAACAACAACAGAGGGGAGACAGCTGGATTCGAATGCGCGGTTCTTGTGCAGGCTCCCTTTCAAATGAGTCATAAAAGTTCCTTGGCAGCTGCCTCTGTATATCTAATTGGGATCAGGTTAGGGGCAATGTGGATAGCTGAGGATGGAAAATATGTGTCGAATTTACTCCTCTGTCCCACTGCTGATCCGAAGGCTTGGGAACGCTCCTGCTGGGGCCTTCTGCTACATGCCGGCTCCTTTTGCTCTGGTCTGAGCCATTTGGGGGTCTTTCCCTGTTGGAGTCTGTCCTTCCATCCTCTCCCATATGTCCCTCTGTATTCCCCCCTCGAACGCGAAGCAGAAGCATTGCCTCGCCACGTTGGCGGGGCAAAGAGGCAGCCACAGTGCTGGGGGAAGGGGGGGACAGCAGGCAGCAGCCTCGGATGCCCCAGGCACTCAGCATGACTCACATTGTCCAAGCCACAAAAGAGGCATGAGGACTGAGGCTTTTTCATCTCTTTTTTGTCTGAGAGCAGCAGCAAATGGCAAACAGTCCCATCCCCTCTCGGCAGGCAGGCGGGGAGCAGCAGCACCCTCCTGCCCTGCTCACTACTTAGCGGAGAGACCCAGCAAAGCTCTCGCTTGTGCAAAGCACGGTAATTCCCCCAGACATTCTCTCTGGTGCAAACCCATCAGAGTGGCTGCATGTTAGATCAGGCTGAGGTTAAGTGATGCATCCTGTCTCTCGCCGCTCAGTGATATTATTGCAACAGAAATTAGATGTGCACATCTCCAGTGCAGCCCAACTTGAGTTAGTGGAAAGCAAACCCAGTGAAAAATGCTCTCAGTCTTCTCTAGGCATTGCTTTAGCTTGAAAAAGGTGGCAGGGCCCAGAGGAAGCACCGTGTTTCACAGTGCAGGAGACACAGCTTGGACATGGTGCCCAGCGCCTCGCTCTCTGCACCAGTGCAGCTGGATGAGAGCATCCCCCTGTCCTCGGTCCTGGAGTCGGTGCTCGCCCCACAGACACCTCTTCCCCACAGACCCACAGGGCAGGGAGGAAGGATCAGTATAAAGCTCTTGGAAAGAGATTCTCAGGAAATGGAGACACTAAGTAGTCCCTGAAATCCTGATGGAAATGGAGCTCTTGGCAGAGATCAGAGCCATGCTTTTTAGAGGATCTATATTTGGTTAAGAGAAAGAAAAGCCCCTCTAAGGAGCCTCTGCTTTCCAAGCAGAAAACAGCACCCTGGTTTGAACAGAGCCTGGAAGTAAGGAGGGAAATCCTACCAGAAACATCCTAAGAGGCTGCACATTCCCTTCTGCACTACCCACCCTTCCCCTTGTCACAGCATCTCAGCCGTCAGCCCCACCACCAGCCATCAAACACGGCTGTTCATCTGCTCGCCTCCCCCTCCCACAGCCCTCCTTTCAAACATGAGCCATGATAAAAGAAACCCTGGAAAGCCCCTCTGCAGCACCCGCTGCTGCTGGGCACATCCCTCCCGGCATCACCATCAGTCAGCCAGATATTCTCCAGGCCTGTGGCCAAAAAAAGCTGATCACTCTTCTTTTCTCAGCCATTTCTCTGTCTTAAGTGGACATTTTAAAAGGAAAAAGTGAGAAATTAGCAGAGAGTACTGGGACTGCACGTACAGTCTCGCAGGGCCAGATGTGTGATGCCTCCCTGCCAAACTCCCTACTCGCTTCTTCCCCCAATGTCCCCTTCTTGGTGGACACTTCCAGGGGCTCCTCGAGGTGCGAGCCTGTCACACTTCCTACTTTTTCCCTACGAGGGTGTTGAAGACCCCAGGAAAAGCATGGGCTCTGCTTAAACGGTCCCACACTGATAATCCCGAGCCATCACATGGCATCTTAAAAGATCTCACCCAGTCACGCCAAGGAGGAACGGTGCTGGGGCTGCGCTTCGCCGAATGGGGACTCACTTGGCAATTTCCCTGCTCTTTTATGGGGCAGTTTCTCCCAGATTTGGGAGCTGGCACTCAGCTCACAACAGCAATATCACAGCCCAACCTCATCACAGCTGCTTGTGTCCATACAAGACCCATTTCTATACTGGCCACCGAGCAGCCAAGACCTCAGAAGGATGTCTAGGAGGGAAGGATTTGGGCAGAGGGTAAGGGGCAGGAAAGGCTCATCCCAGCAGGGAGGACCCATGCAGATACTCACTCCAGGGGATGTTTGCAGAGCAAAGAGCTGGATGCTGGATGCTCCTGGCTCTCAGCCCAGCAGCGTGCCCCTGCCCGCAGCGGGGACAAGCTGATGTGATGACTGCAGTTTGGCTAAGATGTCGTAGCTCTTCAGCTGTTATTTCTGTAAGCATCCTCCTGATGGTGTGTGGCATGATCACAAAAGGAACTTTGCCCTCTCTGAGCTCACACTTTTCCTAAGAAAATAAGTTTGGGTCTTTGCCAAAAAGCCAAAAGTGAAAAAACTTACCTTTTAAAGTTAAAATCTTCACTATTTTTGGTGTTTGGAAGATTTATAGAGGAAAACTTCAAACTGAAAATACCTTTGCAAAAATTCTGAAGTAGTATTTTGACAGAAAACTTGCTGAAATTTCTCATGGATTAAAAAAAAAATGAAATTGAAGAACCATCTCAGCAGCAATGCTGATCCTGGAGCATGTGGCACTCTCAACCACCAGATACTCACACGGCTTGATCAGATGCTGATTTATTTGGAGAGAGACACTATCCACTTATAAGAAGAAGGACTGAAACAAATATAAGGAGGAGCTATGGTCCTCCTGTTTTAGGACACTAACCTCTAATGGATGGGAACTTCTCACAGGCAATGGGACGTCACTGCTGGGGTAGGATATTGGGTAATGTGGACCATTGATTTGATCTCTGATCTGCTCAGCAATTGTACCAGTCCTAAATTCCTAAAATTTCATGGTGGAAATAGTTTTAGGTTAACATTCAAATGGGGAGCGATTGGCTCCGTATTCTGGTAATCTGTGTGATAAGGAGTGTGGAGCACCATCTCATCCCACCAGGTTAGCAGAGCCAACGCCAGGCTCTCCGCTGCTCTTTGGGAACTATTTAGAAATCATGGAAGTCAATAAATCTTTGAAGTTATTTTGGGCTAGAACCCAATGATGTTTAATCGGAAGCAGATGCTGATGGAGGTCTTTCCTGGAAGGCTGGTGTGGGGGCAGGCACATGGGCTCTAAAATATAGAGAATTTTTATTATTGTTATAATATGTTAATATCTGTGCTTTAAAAATATTTCGGATGTACTTGGATATGTCATTGGGTGCCTTGCACCAACGACAGGCAACGGCTATACATTTCAGAGCAGTTTGAAACCAAATGAGAACTGGGCTTTGATGAAAACCCCCAAATCATTTAATTTACTTAGGCTAAATGTTCCTGCAAAGTCGGCTGGATTGGATGGACTTTGTGGATGGACGGCTGGGTGACCAGCAGTGGGCTCCTCCATCCCTGGTGCCCTCAGGCTGTTTTGCCTTGGGAGAAAAACACTATGCTTTTTGGACTGCCTCCAAATCTGTAAAACTGACTTAAATATTTCTAAAACCGCTGCTTTCTGGTGGGGAACAACCTGCCAAGGCCAGGAGCTGGGATGCTGCCTTACAGATGAGGTCTGCTGCCTGCACCCCAGCCCATCCAGCAAGGCATCCCCTACCGCAGCCCGGCTGCAGCCCTACCCAAGGCTCGGATGATGCCCTGGGCTTCCCTTGCAGGCGTGAGCCAAACACCACCTTGCATCTACAGCCCTTAAAATCAGGTTGAAATGAAGTGTGGGGACACACAACCCTGTTATCTTTCCTACCCCATAACAACCAGAAGGTGAGACAACTCTGCTACCACTCTCCAGCCCAACACTTTGCTGTGAGGAGCCACAAGAGGGCATTAGC